>NW_010311434.1:22905-47114 GCF_000700745.2 Antrostomus carolinensis
AGTCTCTCGGACAAGACCTGCTTGTACCTGGGTTTAGAAGGTGTGAGGTGCAGAACTGAGTGGCCCCAACCAGCTGGTGCCTCCTCCACTGCTGCCCTCTGCAACTACAGCCCAGAGCAGAGGGACACGAGAGGTTCCTTCTGATGAAATGGGCTCACATTATTTTTCTTGTTACATACACAAACTACCTGAACACATTTCTACCATTAAAACCAACCCTTTAAGACTTGGTGAAAATTATTTTTCAACAGTCTGTATTAAAATATTTATTTATCAAGGTAAAGCTCTCCTCTGAACAACTTCTGGTGTAATTTACATGAAAAGCATCCTTATAAATAATTTGCTAAAGGGTGTTTTAATAATCAATTGCTAGAAAATTACTGGTTCCAACAGGGCAATTGCTGTAAATCATGGGCCTAAGCAGCTAATCTCCAACACTTCCCAGTAGTTTCTGCCCATGCTAATAATGTTTGACTGTATTAGCCCTTTCTTAACCATTTGTAAACATACATAAATATTACATTATAGAATAAACGTTTTTTGCTGACAGAGTAGTGTTGAATTAAGGTGCAATGGTTTAGAGCTTTTTTGGTAAAGAGGTCCTGTTACAATGGATGCATAAAGACACTTGTGTTGATACAGCTTTCTCTCTCACATTTTCTCTCTGAAAATTGGAATAACCAAACCAAGTAAGTTCTTTAGATAATAGAAATTTTCCTTTATGTTACATAATAGTCCAGATACAGGAGCAGCTTTTCCCAGGTAAAACTAACCTCAGTATATACCCACAAAGAGATAAAGTATATCCATGTCTGAAACATCACTGGTGACCCACAGAACTATGGTGCACTGCAATGTCCCCAACCATTAATTTCACTGGGTACTCATACGCTTTGGAGTCAGACAGAGCATTATGGACACACACCCTCAAGAGAATCAAGCAAATGGAAACTTACTTCAATAATCTTACCCTGCATGCACACCCCCTCTTCTTCTTTATTTTTTTTTTTTTAATTGTAATCAGAAGGTTTTAAAGTTCTATTGGTTGTTTTTTAAATGCCTAGTTATCTTTATATAAATAGCACAATATAATCCTTGAAGTGCTGTGCTCGGTGCCCTGTGCTGTTTATTATTTTATATTACAATTATAATGCAAAGCATAGAAAGTGACTTTAAGTAGCTCATTTGAAGTGCTCTTTTCTTAAACACAATATCTTTTTGAGGCTATTTGCATAGGTGTTTATATCCTACTTTTAAGAAAAATCTTTTATAAAAGATTTTATAAAAAAGTTTTTATTATGGGTTTAATCCTGAAGCGTAAATAGGCCATTGTAAATTCCATGCTGAAATTTTAATTTGTGTTTTTATTTGTGCCTGTGGATTAACAAACCATCCCATGCCAAAATTAATTGTACAGACACACAAAATATTAAGTGATAGCAGAGCATATGTGGCAAAATAGCTCAGAGATTTGAAGAACTGGAAGTTCTTCCGACCTGTATATCATGGCTGCTGAAAATAAATACATGCTTACTGCCCAAACAAAACACCCCCCCCCAAAAAACCCCCCAAACCAAAACACAATATTGTGCAGCAGATATGTATGCCATTTAATGCTACTTTCAGTTGCCATGGCTATGATGATAGCCTTAATATTGTAGGCTCACAGCAAGGTTGCAATTAGTATTTGGATTTAAAAGAGGGAAGATAATGATTTCATATTGAAACTTCTCACTTAATAGTCTTATGGACATAAAACTGCTTGTGGGTTTCAAACCAGCTATTCCTATGCTAAGAAAATAAAATGAAAGAAAAGAATCTGTATTATTTGGCTTGAACGTGGTACTTCATGGAGTTATTTGGCCTGGCATCTTCAGAACTCATCTACAGTTCAGGTAATTTATACATGTATGTGTATATATACACATACCCTCACATGGTGAAAGTTTATAACTTTGTTTATTTGCCTCATCATGGTTCTGACATGAAACACTTGACACTCTGGGAAGTGTCTTTACCTGGTTCTTGCTAATGGCCCCTCTTACAGAGTAGTGCACTTCTCATTACCTTGAAGCATACAGTTTGAAAACTATTCCTCCATACAGCAAACCCTTGATTCCCATGCCAAGGTGGATTCAGTTGACTCAGACTGACAATTTTAGCGTTGTGTTGCTGACAGACTGATGTACAAGCTGAGAATAAGTCTTTATGGAGAAGAAAAGATCTAATCCTCCTAATGGAAGCTTTAAGTAGACCCTTTGGATAAAACCAGTTTACTTCAGTCTTTAAGTATCTACCACTACTTACCCTTCATGGCTGGGAACATTTGTTTTCTGATGCTCCTATTACAAGGTGCTATTTTCAAGCATTAAGCCATGCTGCTGGGTTTTTAGCTTCAAAACAGAGCTTACAGCAGTACTACTTCTGCTCTCCTTGACAGCAGTCATACTTAAAAGCTTCAGAGGAAAGGGCAAGGAAACCCTTGTGGACAATTACGGAAAGATTCACCCCCAAAAAAGAAACATCTGCCTACTTCTGTCAATTTGTGCTTAGATTTCATCTTCACAATGCTGAGTGCAACTCTCCATGGTTCTGTTTTAAATCTTTTAATCTTCCCTTCCCTTTAAATATGCCCACTTCTCTCTTTCAATTGCATTAGCAGCCAGGGCTCATAGTTATCCCACAAAAATTATTCCCATCAGTTCTCTATGTTAAGTTAAAACTAGCCTTTCCTCTTCTCCTTTTTAATGTATTTAAAAAGATGTAGTAGATTTTCTCAGAGTATTAAGGAGAAGAAAGTCAACAGAGGTCTTATGCCTATGCCATTGCTGTAGGAGTTGTGCTTGGGCTGTGGTTGAGGTTGAACTTGATTCACATCAAGCTTTTCATGAGGGTTTATAATATACAGCACAATGTCAAAAGTGAAATCTGACCATACACACTTTTGGGAAGATTAAAGCATTTTATTTTTTTTTAATCAGAAAAAAAAAGTCCAGTTGATTTGAATTGTTTCACCAGCTCTGTTCTGGCACATGTGGGCCTTAATTTTCTTCTTTGCCCGCCGTCTCCTTCCCAAGGGGAAAAGAAAAAGAAAACAAAGGAAAAAAAAAAAAAAGGAAGACAGTACGAATTTCCAGTGTGGAACTGCAACTATGAGAAGTTCAGATCCTACTGCAGCCCCTCCAAACCCAGGTTACCATAGTCCACCACAGGTTTCTCTGGTACTCTGACTGCATGAGTCATGTACACGGGGCATCATTCAAAGCTGGCTCTAGATTAGTAGAAGGGTATTTTTGTACTTTAGCACTGGTAAATTTGTGAAAGGCTATCATGTCCTGAGGACATATCAGCAATTCCTTCTCTGCAGCTCAGCTCACACCATGAGCTGCAGGAACCTGCTGGAGCTGTTCAATTCCTTGCATGCAAACCTCTGGGATGCCTTGTCAGCTATTCCCAGTGTTTACTCTCCTCCCTTCTCAAAACACGGTGATGTGAGGAGGTCTGGCTTTCAAGTGACTAGTTATGATGTCCCACAAGAAAAGAACAAATATTCTAAATCTTTTTCTCCACATCATTGCTATGCTTTCTCTTCTTCTTGCATGACATATTGTTGCCCACCTTTTCCCTGCTTTTCATGTAATAGTTTTTACCTCACCCTTCTACAAATGAGTCCTCAGGTCTCAGATCTAATGCTCAGCAACATATGTCTGCACAGCTGGCTGTAGGAGGCTCTTGCCACTGCCCCTGCACTAACTCTCACAGAATTGACACTTCTCAGAAGTCATCTTGGAGGGAAAGTCAGAAGTGGTTGAATATAAATATAAGCAGGAGGGAGAGAGTAGAGGAAAGAACAAATCTTGCTGGACTTTGGTAAATATGTTTTGTGGAGGACAAATATACTCAGGCTTTCTCTGAACATTTCATAAGGGCAGTTAATGATAGAACCAGGGGAAATGACTTTAAACTGGAAGAGGGTAGGTTTAAATTAGATATTAGGAAGAAGTTCTTCACTGTGAGGGTGATCAGACACTGGAACAGGTTACCCAAGGAAGTTGTGGATGCCCCCTCCCTGGAAGTGTTTAAAGCCAGGCTGGATGAGGCTTTGAGCAACCTGGTCTAGTGGAAGGTGTCCCTGCTGATGGCAGGGGGGTTGGAACTGGATGACCTTTAAGGTCCCTTCCAACCCAAACCAGTCTATGATTCTATGAACTCACTAAACAGATGTTGCTGGCAGTACACATGAAGAAGCACATAGCACATCTGAAGTTGTAAAACTCATCTGAGAATCAGGGAAGACACTGGGCTCTCCCTGGTACCTGCTATTCCTGAGGAGCAGGACATGAAAGCTGTCTGTTTGAACACTCCCTTATTTGAGCACAGTCTTACAAAGGCCTTGTTCCTGGGGGAAGGGGGGGAGAATAAGAGCAACTGCTTGTGTATTTCTGTTAGCTGCCATCAGGAGAAGCTTCTGGCAAGCCCTGCCCAAAGCTGTTGATGTCTTCTTTCTCATGGTAGAGGCTTTGAAACTCTTTCTAGACATCTGATTTTTTCCACTGGCTGCACCTCACAGTAGGTAATACCATTTGCTTCTACTTTTGCTACGTCCAGCTTGAAACAGCATGTAGCTATGTAGGAGACTTGATCAGATAAACAGCTGGATTTCTCCTGCTCGTATGCAGTAGCTGATGAGCAGCAGCCACCTATTTAACTCCTGCAGTCAAAAAACGTACTTGGCCTCCACGCTTGTCATTTTCCAGGGATCACCAAATTTGGATCCTTTGTCCACTGTAACCTTTTTATCTACTTCATAGCATCGGTTTAGGGGTAGCTGCCCACACTGAGGATATTAATTGTTGCTAATGGTGACCTTACTGCATTAGCAAATTTTAATTCCTCTTATGTGACCTCCCCCTGTTCAGACAATTCCATTTCTAATAGCCTTTGCCTCCACATTTTCTGCAAATGTCATCTGGCCTGTGATTCCTGGGAAACAGTCTCTCTCATCTGACCCATGGGACACTCATGCATAGTCGGAACTTGGTTCATTTCCAGTTTACAATTTTTTTTCCCCCTAATCCACATCACTAGCAATTGTGGGTTTTTTTGAAATACTGCATCTGGTATAAAGGAGTTACCCAGAGGCTGGGAACGAACAGCTGATGCTTGTCAAAAAGATGCATAGTCTGATCCACAGGTTATCACTATCTTTGATTCAATCAGCTGTGCCTGTCTCCAAATATGCTTCTTCCCATGGCTTGCACTAGGCACAGGTCCTTATCTGCCTCTACCAGGGCCAAGTTGAGATTTGGCATAGCAGATTCTCCCTCACTTGAGCTATGTCCAAGGTACATGATGGAATGAAAGCCTTCATAAACAGTCTCCTCAAGGCTGTTCCTCCCCCCACTACCATCTGATTTGCTATCTTTGACATTATTTTAAGAGGACAAATCTTCCCTCTGTTTCCTTAGGGATAGTTATGAAGACAAAATAAAACACACATACACACACACACATATATATATATGTGTGTGCAACATACACACAAAATTTTTATATGTGTATATATTTTAATTTTTTTTAATAGTGCCTGTTAGACCCAAAATCTGCAGTAGGAAAGTGTTGGTAAAGACACTTTGTTCTTGGCTAACAGGCACCACCAGATACAAATATTTCCTTATCAGTTTAGCCATTTATAGAGAAAGAAATGCTCAGAGCCCATCCACTGCCCCAAGATTCTAGGCTTTTTCTGCACAACTAGTAAATCTTTCCTTCCCCCAAATAAGCTTCTGCCATTTTAAATCTACTTCTACCAGCTGAAGTACTTCTCTGTGGATTTCAAAGAATGACTGAAACATTCCAAATAATAAATGCCATTTCCTTCTCTAACTTTGTTAGAAAAAATGCAAGAGATCCATGACAGGACAAAACGAGTAATAGGACTATCTCCTTGAGGAGAAATTGTCTGTGCTGCTCCATACACATTATTAGGTGCACATCTAACAACCCAACTCAGACAGATGAGCATCAGAATTTAGGAAGGTAAATGTTGAAGATGTGGGTACAACATCTCATTTCTAGTCCTTTTAGCTCTAAAGAAATTGAAGTGTAATTAGTACAGAGTTATCTGCCTATATCTTCAGACACAGAATTAGAGAGGAAACAATCTGGCTCTCTACTACTTCCAAAGCAGACCTATCCTCCTGTTGTTCTTTAAGTGAGGTGTGGGCAAAAATATGGGAGTGGAGGTCAAAAAACCCAACTAAACCAACCCATAACAACTTTCCCCTTTGTCTCTGCTGGCATCATAATGGTGTTAGATACCCATGCCAAATTCTTGCACAAAGAATGCTTCACTTTCAGCACAAAGGAATATTTATTGCAATTATTTGGCAAGATAAATTTGCAAAAACAAATAGCTGAAAGAAAGCTTTGATATATTTGCAGACATTTTATGAAACAAAAGGAAACGTAAATTCTTTGATTAAATCATACATAATGAATTATTCATCCAGCCCTTTTCTGTGTTAATGAGTTAACATAAGGTGATAACATGACTTTAGAAAAAATGAAAACAAGACCTAAGGAACTGTAAGGAAGTAAGCAGAATCTGAAATGTGAACCAGAATAGAGCATACCTAATGAGATAATGAAGATTCCTTTTAAGACAGGAGTAAAGAACCAAAGCCAATACACCTTCTGAACAAAGAACAACAAATTCATCTTTCACGACCTTGATCATGTCAATTCCAACTGAGAAGGCATTTTCTGGGGACATGCAAGAAAGCTAAGCCACCTGAAGTTGTCCTGAGAGTTATCTTACCTGCACTATGCTCGCAGCCACTGCAAAAGAGCCTCTTTAGAGTCAGGAGAGCTCAGACTCAACACTTTGATCCCAGCTCTTGGAAAAAGGATTCATCCCTGGGACTGAAAATGGGAAAATAAACCACCAGTTTCATGGTCTAATGGATGGACTCAGAGCAGAATGTCCCATCTGCCTTACTGGAAGGTAGATTTGGACTGAAAAAGTAAGAATCATGCTTTGAGGTAATCATAGTCTTTCAGGGCTGTGAACCAACACCACTGGACCAGAGAAGGAGCAAGTCTTGCTTACTGACTGTGGGAGCAGAGCTGACCCAGACCAGAGCAGCACACACACAGAACTGAGATAAGCAGGACTAGCCACTATTAAAATCTGTTCCACAAAAGTGGAAAACCACAACTAACCACTCTATATCAGAAGTGTGGAACCTGTTAACACGATAAAGAAGGAGCAAGAAAAGGAGGTGTAGATTTTTGCATATCAAATAGCTTGGCCTCAGAAGGTAGAGAAGACTTAAACGCAAGTTTTTGCTGAAGCAGACATATATAGTTATACCCAAGTACTTGAGATGTGAACTCACCACAGAGGTACTGAGGCTCTGTCTAGAACTAGTTGGCATAACAGAGTCCCACACAACATGGCAAAATCTGTGGACCATTTAGATCAAGGCTGCATCTATTCCTGGTCAGGGCAAGAATTCATTCACAGTACTCTGTGGGGTTCCCTTTTGAAAGTTTGGAGCAGCACAGCACATCAGGAGCCCTCTCCACCACCCATTGGCATGCTTTTGAGAGCCAACCCTTGCTACTGAGCAATGACACAGGAGCTCTACTGAAGAGACATGATTCCCTACGAAGCTGATTTCACTGTACGTTTCCCTACCCCTCATCACATTAGCAATAAGACACCATGTTAGTGCAATGCCCATCACATCAACATATAATTTCCTTCTCAGAAAAGCCCATATTCATCAACATAGAAAAACAGCAAGGGATATGTTTAATTGAAGTTTTATATACTAAGAGTACCAAAAAAAAAATCTCAAGGTAAATGTAAATTTTTCTCATTTTCTCATCAGACAAATTGTTATATGGATTTAGCACTTCATGTATTCATATTTCTTTAAAAAAACCTCCACACTTTCATGGAATTTACCATATTGGTAAATATTTATCAAAAACGTTCTGATTTTTCCAGACTCCTTTTCCCTTGACCCCTAAATGTCTCAGCTTGAACCTGCATGAAATATATGCATACAAAAATAAAGAGACTCCAAAGACAGAAAGAGAAGCGGCATTTGGAATTCCAACCTGCTGAGAAATATTTACTCTTACTTCACTTGACTTAAAAGTAGCTGAAGGGAGTTACTCTGAACAGTAATTTTATGCCTTGTAAAAGCTATCAAAGTTGCACACAGATGCATTTTACAGAGACTCAAAGGAATTCTCACACTTCTTGGCAGGTGAGTTAAGCCTGTGGCACTGTCTGGAGACAAGGTTGCAAGGGTAAACCAAGCAGTCCCGAAGATCCAAATCATTACATGAATTTAAACATTTTCTCAGCATCTGTATTCCTCAAACCACAAGTGTGCTTTTGTTGGTTAAACCTTTCAAAATGCTCATGTTCTCTGAATGGCTACAGCTCTAAATACTGTGGTGTCCAACAGCGAGCTCCAACATGAGCTAGTCCACATAGCTAACTAGTCCTGTTTGTGGACAAAGCAAAGGCAGGTGATTCTTCTCAGTAAGGTATTAGCTTAAGATTTAAGAGTATTATTTCTGGAGACTAGACAGGAAATAGGCTAAAGAACTGCACCTACTTTAAAAAAAACCCCCAAAACAATCAGACAACAAAACACACACTCCTCTAAATAAGGTGGTAGCAGTTGCTACAATTAAATTTCTGCAATCTGCGAATACAAATTGCTGTGTTGTTGAATCACAGTAAATAGCAATGATAATGCAAGCCTTGAATAGAAGATCATAGGAGCCATACTTTTTCGAAGGAGACTATTTTAATATGTTTTCACTTTAAAGTCCTACTTCCTGTTACCTCTAATCCCCCCAACCAAAAAGAAGCAACTATTAGTTACTAGAAATGGATTTGCAAGCAGTTACTGTGAGATGCCACGAATATCGCCATCAGAAATTATATACTGTGCCTTCTTTCCTGCTACCTTTGCCCTTCAGTTTTAGCTTTTCAACCTAGGTTACAATAGTTTCCTTTATCTGATGCAGCATTATTTCATGCTTTATTTCTCTGCTAAGTTCCAGAGGTCAAAATTAACCTGTAGCAAGAGAAATAAAATAAATATAGGTCAATCTATTAATTGGATGACCTAGCAAGAACTTTACAATGAAATCTGAAAGCTAAGATTTTTCAAAAGCAGGTGGAAATTAGATTTTTGCATGGATACTACTTATTGTAAGAAATCACCACTTTAATGCCTGCAGTCAGCTCTAACCTTGAGTTTACTTTAGAAATAAATAGATAAGCAAGTCCAACCATTAGACCTGCCTGAATGTCTTTGTTTAATATACAATGGTCCCTTCTCAAAGGTGGGTGGACAGCAGTTAGTTTTCAGGGAGGCAGAACTAAAAAATAATGCTCTTGAAACTTGTGACTTTAACCATCATTGTGTAAGAGAATCAAATGGTTCACTGAAGACCCTTCGTAATTAGATGACTGACTCCCCAGTAATATCCACAGGAACTCCAGGACCAACTGGCAGCACAAATTAATAGGAAATGTTTCTCCAAAATCCCCTTTTCATTTTCTAAGATGTCAGCCAGGCGCTGCTATACCCAGCTGTATTGCAGATGGTTTGGTTATTCTTTCATAATTATCAAGTCATCTGAAGGGTATAGTTAGTTCTATAATGGCATTGCACAAAACAACCAAACATCAGAAAAAGTAAGACTACAATTCTCCTTTTTTGCCACAAAAACATTCCACCCATGAGAACAACCTAAGTTGCACACCTTACTGCAGAGGTCACCATTCATGCCCAGGGTTGAAACAGGAACATGGCTTGGCTCAGCAGGCTTGGAGCTTCTGCCCTCCATCAGCTCCTTACTTTCTTTCTTCTTAATTGAGGAAGGGAGGGGGCTGCACCACTGCCCAAATGTTAACTGGCAGCAAGCCGTGCAGGTTGGGTCTTCCCTGCATGAGGCAGGGGAAAAACCTGATGGGATTCCTCATCAGTCAGAGCTTTGAACTACATCTTCACAGAGCTTTTCCTTATAGTGAGCTCCCTAAAGATGACCAAACTCAAAAAAAAAGCCAAATTTAATTAGATTATAAACTAATTAGCTGGTTCTAAATGGAGAAAACTCAAAAGAGAGTAGGTAAAGCAGAACAGAAATAAAACAGAAATACTCAAGCCTTCCCCTGTTAGCTATATTCCTGCAAGTAGGTCATTGCTTCCAAGCATGGATTCAAACAAATTAATGGCTCTGCTTTGCAGCAAACTGCACAGGTACTACTATCCACTCTGGTGCCTAGGAACCACTCATTCCCATCACAAGAAACCTGGCTATGGGTTTTACACCCTGCTCTCTGCAACAACCTCTTTGCCCTATGAGCATCAGCCCCAGGCTCCTGCTCCTTACACTCACCTTATCTCTGCTTGATCACTGGGGGCTGATAACTTCTCTGCCCTCCCACACTCAGCTGTTCACCCTGAAAGGAACAGCCCCACCTGAGCCACTTTTAGTTTAACTGATAAAAATACCAGCTGTGTCCAAAAAAGCCAGATATTGCCCACTAAGTTTTCATTCTCCACTCTTTTTAACATCTTTCTGCCTCTGTAACAGCTGGCTTTGTCCCACACCCAACACACACAGCCACGAGTATCCACCAGATTTGAGATCATTGCTCTGACATGCTCCTAGTGCTGCAAAGATAATATTTTGGAGTGGTTTCTGCCTTTGAGTTCATGCTTTGTGTGTCTCTGCTGAATGTCTTTGCTTCTATTTGAAGAAGTTGCACTTGAGATATGAAGGGCATTGACAAAAACTATTGAAAAAAGCACTGGCCACAGCTTCCTCCTGGGTGCCTAACAATATAGCTAGCCCATGGCCCACAGTTCTGAAGAGCAGTTGCCCTCCTCCATTTGGGCATGCCAGAAATCAGGGAGCTCCCTCTCACCTCACTAACAACTTATTGCCCATCCTGCTCTTGCCTTGTCCCTTGTTTGTAATTTGTCTACCATATAAAATGGTAATGAATGCTGGAGATTATCAGCTCACCAAGCACATTGAAGCAGATTCCTCATTAAATCTCACAGTAAAGTCACAGAGAACACAGAATCTGCCTCTTCATCAAGCCAAAGCTGGAAGTTTTCAATGAATTTGCAATCTCTACTTCCTTCTGATAACCAGAAATAAACTCATCTGTACAAAACAGCAAGTAGATTCTGAACTGGAGCGGTCAACTGGGATTTGAAGAGTTCTGGATTCTTCTACTTCCTCTGTATGATTAAATCCAGGTATTTGAATTTGGGTCTCTCCCATTCTGGAGGGGTATTTTCAAAAGCTACTTCCTAATAGTCTGTGGTCATGTCTGTTATGGAATATGGATGCAGTACTACAGGTGGGAGAAAAGCTGAGGTAAGGGATACTTGGTTTTCCTTTTGAAATTATTGCATATTTCCCATAATAGAATAGTAATTCATAACACTGGAGACTTGGTTTCATGTCCAAAGTGCACCTAATTGCTGAAATGTAGTCAGTTATTCTCTGAGAAAAGGGGTTATAATTTAATGCATTGAAATGTAGCAGCTCCAAATAGCAGCAGTAGAGAAGGATGCAGAGAGTGCAAATATTGGAAACACTGGAGAGCTTCCAAATCCTTGTCATTAAAAGAAAAAAAAAAAAAAGCCACATGGCACAGCAATATAAAACCTCATCTTGCTTGCAACTATAAAGCTAAAAGCTAAGAGTACTGGAGGAAACTAGACAAGCCAGTCCTAGCAAGATCGTGCCTTTTTTGTGGGATGGCTTTGAGAAGGGCAGCTGCCACAAAAGGATCTGGTTTTGATGCCCTTTAAGGAGCTGTGTGGATCCACCTCCCCTCGATGGATTGTCTACATCAACTTTGTGGAGCAACTGCAATGCTTTGGTGAAAGCAAAGCCATTGAATTACTCTTGGTGATGACTCTGAAAGTTAGACACTAAAAAGAAACAGAACATGCCAGAAGAGTAGGTCCACTCTAGTATCAATTTTCCATTTCCTTATCTATATTGACTGTGACAAAGAAGTTTTGGATTATATGCTATTTTATTATCTGCTCTCTGAATACTTTCTGCGGTGTCCTGCAATTCCACCACGATTATGCCATCGTTATGTTGATGCACTTGTAAACCACATAACAGAGTTATCTTATGTTGGTGCTTATCTTCTTACTATATGTTTTCCATCTTTACATAGGCTGAGGCTCGTAACCATAGCAACTGAATTATTCTGGAGCACACCAGCTTGACCAGAGGAATTCTTCCTGACCTGAACTATTGTATTTTTTTAAAAAGCATAGAAATGTAAAACAAAATCTACTCCAAATTCTACAATGTAGCACAGACAAATTTGCCTTCAGATAATCTGAAATGTTTGCATTAAAAATTGCTCATCCAAGTAGAGATCTAAAGTCTATTAAAAGAACCTTGGTAGTCACAAGAATGAAGCCACCAGATGATTAAAAGGGAAAATGAATTAAAAAGGGCCTGTCCTCTTCTGGGTAGATGGGGATGTTTTAACTACTCTAGGACACTTACAATACTTTTCAAAATTACCTCTGAAAAAAAATTATGTTTCTGTAACACACATCCTAAGCACATACCTAAAAAGGCAGCTATTTTAACTAGAATCAGAGGGACTGGTTCTAGCTTCTTCACAGGACAACTGTGGTATATGGCCCCAATCATACAAGGTAGACTAGAACAAGCCTAAGGGATCTATGGTCGTTTCTCTGCAAGTACTAGTGTAGATGGCATGGTGGAAGGGAACTGGGAACTCTGAACAACCTGTACAAGTGTGTTTTAATATCACAGCAACCTTCATGACCACTGTAATTTCTTTTGGGAGAACTCCTTAAGCCCTGTATTTAGACCAGAATCCAGAAGACAAAACATTACTTAGCTTTTTACATATTTATTTCCTAGCTTTCTTTTTCCTCTGAACTTTACAAAACTATACAAGAGTCTAGATTGCTGCTTCTACTACAGAATCAGTGTGAAATAATTTTCAACCTTCTCAATTAAACTTACAAAAAATGGATGAAGGATGAAGGTAAAGGTAAGGAAAATATTTTTCCCTCTAGTATAAGAGTTGCTAGATCATAAGTATAACATTTTAAGATTTGTAAACACAGAGTAAGTACCATATATCACTAGTGTTGTGCTTGTAACAAAAGTTACTGTTTGGTAGGTCAGAAGAAGAAAAAAGCTTCTTATCATGCACATCATAGCACCTTCGTGCTAATACTGAAGGGGTTGAGTCACAACCACAGATGTCAAGTGTCCCCTGCAGAGAAGCACAGTGACTGGAATCCTTCTGTCTTAGCCCCAGTTATTGTGATGCTATTTGTACTAACAGGAGTGCTTCATCTGTTTGTTTAAAATTAAAATAAAATCTGTAAGCTATTTGTCTCAGTGTCATCCCACAACAGCCAGCTTTGGAGTACTGGAACAACTACACTCCGTGTGCTTCTTTCATGAGAATCTAAGCAGGAGAGGAGGGAGAAGAAGAATGTCTATAAACGTTGATACAGAACTGGCAGCAGGATCAACAGCAAAAAGCTGGCATGGGAGGATTAAGTATTTTCAGTACTTTTGGTGCAGCAACTTCTGGTTTTTTTGTTGTAAAATAATCAGAGGAGATACAGACACATCAGAAGGTATGAGAGCAAGGCTTATCCCATTAGGAAGGAATGTTTTGTCATTCTCATTTGGCAAGGTTGCACTTGGACATTTAAAAGGCAGCCTTTATAGCAGCTTTTGTAGCTGGATTATACAGTGGAAAGTGGAGAGTATATAACCTTCTAGTCAAAGCTGCAACTTGCTAAACTAGCATCCCCGTAGTTTTCCAATACAGCAAAAATAGTCCTACAGAATCAGTTCTAAACCTGCTTCTCTCATTGCTAGATTTATAATAGCTGAGCTCTCTAGTTGGCTGCCTTGGAATATGAACATTCAGAAAAGGGTTCTCAAATACAAGCAAAGTCTCCACATCCTTAAAGATTATTTAATTTAATTCTATCTACCTGTCAAGTGAGATGCTTTAAAAAAAAACAAACAAAAAAACCTAGACAACTTTTCTCACCGTCCTACATGAGTTACAAACATTGATACAAGGAGTCAGCAATAATGCTGAAGAATGTTCTAAGATTAGGTACAAAGTCTTCATCATTTCAGCACAAAGTGGTGTGATTTTTAAACACTGAAAGACAAACTGGTCCTAATTTTCTAGTAGAAAATCCCATAGGGTTTTGGCTACTGATTAGCCAGTAGAAGAAAACTATTCTTTTATTCTTTAAACACGGTAGCACTCACTTCAAGATTTTTTATTATTTAAGATATTATTTTTTATTATTTAAATATTATTTAAGATTATTTAAAAGTGCCTGTCTTTCAGATATCAGAACACGGCTCCATTTCTGATAGATTACGGGTCTGATGCATCTCTCCCAGCAGACTTGGGGAGGTTTGGAGGGGATGTTGTTCCTCTGGTAAATGGGTTTAACCATATATGGGTTCATTTTTACAAGGGGAATGCTGGCTGGCCTTCGTTTGAGAACACACTTAAGGGCAGCTTGTAAGAGTGGGATTTGACCTTCCTACTGACCCAGCGTTTCTCGGAGGCTCTGTGTGTGCAGAGGGCTTTGAACGGGTACAGAGCATCTGCCCAACATCCCTTCAGGATCACAGCTTTGGGACCTCACAGCTATGAAGCAGTTTCACAACTTTACCCTGTGAGTTAGGTTTGCTTGTCACTCTTTTCCTATATGCACTTAAAATGAGAAAGTCTAAAAACACAGAACAAACCTCATCCAAAATTCCTTGGTTTTTTTACCTGGGAAAAATCAAGAGTTTGGCTTAACTGTGTAAGCAACTTCAGCCTGAGCAAATACTGGTCTGTTTGTAGAGACCGACTTGAACTGGGTCCTTTTTGCCTTGAAGCCACACATTGCACAGCTTTATCACTTCCTAGGCTTGTTTCATAGTAAGTTATTTAAATTTCTCATTAAAATTTGGAGAAACAAAAGTAAATGTCAGAGTATGCATCTTCCCTCATTTGCAATGTTGCACCGAGTTTATTTTTAAAGCTTTGCAACCAAGGAACCAAAAGAATGCCACGTTCTCTTCGAAGCACACGTAAAGTGCATATATTAAAAAAAAAAAATATATATATATATTCTGAGTTGTCTCTAAACAAGAATTATTTACTGAAAAACTTTGGAAAAGACTTTGATATTCCAAGAATTGTTCAGTTTAGTGACTAAAAGAAACCTAGGAAAAAAAATCATCAAAAGTCTCGCTTCATTTTTCGTCTCTAGATTGGGGCCTGTAATGCCGTATTTTTATTTTTGTGGCATCTATATGGTGCAGTAGCCAATAATAAATAATTCTACAGGAAACTGCTGTCTCAGACCATATACAGCATTAAAAAAACCCTGCTGCTGGACAGTGGTGCTTAGAATTTATTGGGTTTTCAATACTGATTGAACTTATCTTTAAAAAGATTACCATTTCATTTAAGAATTGTCACTGCAAGGCTTAATATTTGCTCTGACAAGACAGCTGTATAGCAACATTAACACATAGAACAGCCATTTGAGTAGTTAAAAATTAGACTTTGGGGGCAGGAGGCATTTTTTTAAAAGCTATAATAATTTTGAGTGTCCCTTGCTTTTGTCTTAGGAACAAGGAAAGAGAACTCAATTTTCCAGGGGAGTCTACTTCACAAGCATTAGCTGGGTGCTTATGGCAAGACTGGGAGTGCAGAGGTATGAGCGTCCGCTCCACGTGACTGAATAGGGAGTGGGGATTTGGCTTTAATGTTACACAGTCCAGACCTCCAACAAGCCAAGCAAGCACTCCCTCTGAACCCAAAAGCCATCTAGGCAAAGCTTTGCACAGGCTAACGTTTCAATGAAATGATGAATGTCACCAAAGTGCTCCAGATGGCTCTCTTGGGAAGCACCAGAAGGATGAAAAGAGGTAACGCTCCTGGGAGGTGGAGGATCCACAGGAAAGATGGGAGCCTTTTCCCTTTTCCTCTATGAAGTGACGTGACTGGTGCCACAGTATCAGAACTGCTGCAGAGCCCCCTAACTCCCACTCCTGTGTTTAACTGGTGCATACCATTTAAAGATTAGGCTCCCTTCAAAGCCTTTCCTTTTGTAGTGCACCATTTAGTCATGAGTATCCACTAAATCTAGTGTAAGTGTCAGTTTGAGATAGAACAGCCAGGGTTCTGCAAATTTCTTTTTCAAACAACTTAAGGCTGTGCTCCTAAAGGACTGACAGACTGTAGCATTAAAGAAGCTCCTCTACCTTAATCAACTTTGTAAAAAATCCAGAGAAACATATTCCTGTAAAACTTTGACCAAGAGCTTTGGGCTGTGTGATAAATAGCTTCCCACTCCCACTGTAGATAGAGGTAAGAAAAAAAAACAGTTAGAAAGAATAGCTTTATAGACCTGTCACACTAATCTTATCATTTTCATATAAGGCAGTCAAATTCAAAATAGATTTAAACACAGACTGTTGGGAACCCAACTATAAAACTTTTTTTTCTGCCGTAAGAAATTCCTTAATTGAATTTTTAAGGGGGGGGGGGGGGTTTGTTTGGGGGGGGGGGGGGGGGAGAAGAAAAAAATTCAGAGCCTTTGTCCTGCCATGCAAACCTCCTCTTTTTAAAGCCCTATTTCTCCATCTCTCCTTGCAAAAAACAATAAATACATTCTTTCACACCAGGAGCT
The DNA here is from genome assembly GCF_000700745.2 of Antrostomus carolinensis. Classification (NCBI taxonomy): domain Eukaryota; kingdom Metazoa; phylum Chordata; class Aves; order Caprimulgiformes; family Caprimulgidae; genus Antrostomus; species Antrostomus carolinensis. The sequence continues at coordinate 39,705 of NW_010311434.1, forward strand.
GAACTATATTATTTATTGTAGTCAGGAGTTCCTTTCTCGGTATCCTGGATATGAGCTCATGCCGTATCAACAACCAACAATAGCTATTGTTCCTGGAGTTTTAAGGAAGTTTCTGTACCCTGTTTCCTGAAAACAGTATGTAAACCAATACATACAAAAAAGGTGTTTCATATTATTCCAGGTACATTGGGCCCCCACCATGTCAGCCAGCTAGCAATCTTTTTCCCAGAGTCGGAAGAGTAAATGTATACTTGTGTTTATCCATTTGTGAATGGAAACAGGGACTACCATCACAAACTATAATGAAACAGAACCTAAAGAAACACAACAACGTGTTTAATTTGGAAAGAGCACTTTCTAGCTCTTGACTATTAAAACTGGCCACCTTGATGTGTTAGTTACTCAAATAAATCATCCTTTCTATGGTGTATTTGATAAAGAAGGCTAAAAACCTCCAGGTTCATATACATCAGAAAGGTTGACACTTGTTATCATCTAACAGCGATATCTCCCAGCAAAGCAGGTGTTGACTAAACTCAGTGACTGAGCTGTGACCTATTTCTCCATCAAACCCTCAGGTCTAATATTCATATACGTGTAGATATACACGCAATACATGTATGCCTTATTCTGCATAAAATTTACAGTTGTGCTGGAAAGATGGGGTGAACATCCCCAGGGTGCACAGAAAACACATGAACCTTCTCAGAATGGAAAGTCAGAATATTCCAGCATGACCAAACAGAGCAGACCTGCCTTGCAATTTTACCTCTTGCAACACTATTGCTTTGCAATAGTTCATACTTCTGCTAGTGAAGGCAAAATCTGTTGGACTTTGTTTCCCTGTCACACAAGCTTCTCTTCATCTTATGGAGGAGGAACAAGGCATCCCACTTGCACCAGTGTATCTGCAAGTAGTAGAGGTTATTATCATTTACCTATCCCCCCAAAATGCTAGCCAGTCCTCAGTCAAACAAACTAGGGGTATTTCTGTGGGTCACAGTGAGTGCTTGCAATCTCAGATTATGTCTGGCAGGCTTTATTACATGCAAAGCTATGCAAATCGCTCTGTCCCTCCTAGGCAGTGTCTCACCCATACATTCAACAAGTAGCCATACCACAGCAACAGACTGACAGAAGTGCTGAGGTGGGAAGGCACCTCTGAAGATCATCTTGCCCAACCTCTTTGCTCAAGCAGGATCACCTACAGCACGTTGTCCATACCTAGCTGGGCTTTGAATATCTTTAAGGATGGAGACTTGACAGCCACTTTGGGCACCCCCTTCTAGTATGAATCAACCTTAGAATAAAAAAAGTGTTTTCTTATGTTTAAGTGGAATTTCCTGTGGTGCTGTTTGTGCCCAATGCCTCTTGTTCTGTCACTGGGCATAGCTGGGAAGAATCTGGTTCCAGTTCACTAAAGGAAAGAAGATGCTGAATGTACTGGTACAGTTCTGCTACACACCCATGCATTTCCCCACTGCCTGCTAGAGCTCTGCCCCCTCGTGTGAGATACCACAGAGACGTCCAAGGAGAAAACACATCCCAAAGACTAACCAGATTAGTCCTGGTTATGCAGCTACCAGAGCACTGCAGTGAGCACAGCTCATGAGGAGAAGAACAGAGAAATATCCCACAGTGTCAGGCTGAGCAGAATGCCAGAGATGCAAGTCCCTCTCAGGAACATTCCTGTCTTTGGGGAAATTCATCCATATCCTTCCGTCTTTCCAGGTACCAGTTATCACAGTAGCCCCTTACTCTGAGTCCTCACATTTTAATCACTGCTACGTTTACAATGCAACACTCTAGGAAAGGAGAATGTTTTCTGGTGAGGATTGATGACCGTGGTCTGAACCCTGAAATGGGACAAGAAATAAAGACGTGATAAAGACATTAACACTGTATGCTTTAATATATCAAGGCTGGGCAAGCCAATTAGGACTGAATAGAAAGTAAGCTAAATCTTTTCCCACAACTCTAATCCTTTCTGTAGGATTTGAAAGAGAATAAAAAGCTGCTACTGCTTTAAAAGTTACTTTCATGGTCATTTTTATGTTTTTATACTAATGCTCATGCTCCTGCCAGGAGCACAAATGAAAGTGCTGAAATACCCCACAGCCTTTCCTGTGAGATTTACAGACTAATTTTACAGATCTAACAAGTTTGAATTATTGGGATAGGATTCAAATAAGCTTCTAAATTTGGGACTCTCTCTCTGAATCCAATATGAGATCTTTACTATTTGAATTTCCCTCAGCCCTATGGGAGCCACTGTATATTGTTGTGCTTTTTACCGCGTGTCCTATTTAAGGGTTTAATGCTGGCTCTTAGATCTTTTATTTCCAGGCAATCAGCTAAATTACTAACAGTATCCAATTGACTCCTCTGGTTGCCACTATTCTCAGAGCATGAAACCGTAAGTGAACTTGGAAGAGTGGAGTGAGGGCAGGCAGTGTACAGCCCAGTGAAGCCTGTGATGGTTGGTCTGTATTTCAGCTACACTTCCATTTAAGACTTCAGAGAACTTTAACAACAGTCCACCAGTGAGAAAAAAAAAAAAAAAAGAGGAAGGGAAATGAACAAAGGGAGGATCAAACAGAAAGATGAGACCGTGTCTCACCGCCAGCAGCCTCCTCCATCCTGTGACACAGGATTGCCTCTCAAACACCCGCGCAGGAAGCATTAGGGATGGAACTGCAGTCCCTAGAACAATCCAGAAAACACAGTTTAACATAAAAATGGACTCTCCCCAGTGTCTAAATTATGCCAAGGATCTCTCTATTCCTCCTATAAAATCGGAAGAACAAAAGGCAATTTAAAGCCCTCTCTATCCTTGAGCTGAACGTCTTTGTTTTAGCTCATCAGTCTAGTACTGAATTTGAAACATTTAATTGTCCATTTTCTCCTTCCACCCAAAAGGGGAAGGAAAAAATCATCAGTATTAATAATCAAAACCTACACAAAAAAGAAAGTTTAATACATATATATGAATTGTGCCCTTGTAGACGAGGTTGCTGCTATCAATTGCTCCCTGGCAATGAATAACTAATTAACCTTTTGATCGTCATCAGCTATGATTTTACTGGGTGTATGTCATGAATTCTGTTCCCAAAGTCAGCAGGGATCTCATCCTGCAAACATTTTGGAACACTAAGTTTTGACCTTAAATATATATTACTTAACCCCCATTTTATTTGAGAATAACTTTAATGGAGTAGCTTTAGAGTATCTGCAAATGTGGGTGTTTGTGGTATTAGTGTGTATGTTTCAAAAAAAATATCAATTGTGATGTTAATATAGATATTTCTCAAGTGTAAATGTTGAAATTATGGAAAAACACCTTTTAAAAAATTCTTAGAAATGCAGAGAAAAAATACTAATCATCTTTCTTAAAGCATCCTTTTCACTGCAGGTTTTAAGTAACAAAATCCTTAATCTTATTAATTTAAAATCATGTATCTCTTTTGTCTTTCAGCAAAAAAAAAAAAAACCCCAAAATGTCTTTTGGGGGCCTAAACTTAGAAACCATATTTTTACACAGGCTTTGAAAAGCGACATCTAAAAACTTTCCAAAGGAAAAAGGTTAATGAATAAGTAACTTCTCCATTTTTTGCTCTGCTTCCACAAGCTTCACCACCACGCACGTGCCTGTGCGCACACACACACACACACACACACACACGTAGAGTGAGGTGACTAACTGGCAGCTGAAAGCAGCTATTCCATGCAAGCAACGTTACAATAAAACCTATAGAAAAGAAGAAGACTGCAAGTGAACTAGAGCTTTGGGCTTAGAAAGGCATTTGAAAATATTTTCCATTCAGTTATTAATATTGTATTAAAAAAATAATAGTTTTAGCTCAAATTCCCATGTTTCAAAGCTCACAGAGCTCTAACACTGAGGTTATCTTGTTTGGCATGAGAACAGTTCATGTCTACATTAAAGCTGGAAGCTTAGAAGTGACATAAACAGGCCTTTTTCTATAAAGATAAAAGGCTAAGCTTTAAAGAATTTTATATTTATAGATAAACGTTTCCATAGTAATCATTACAGTGAAACTTGCTGGTGTCAGCAATCCTTTGCATACAAAAATGGCTTATATTCAAATTAGCAGGAATCACAGAATCAGATCCCAGCTGCTACCTGAAAGAAGGGCTTACAGGAAAAATCTGAATGGGGGTCTCTGGGGTGGGCAAGTGCCCTTATTTTGATCACCTCTCTGCTCCTTTCTGCCCTACATGTCAATACATAAAACAGGAGATACGTTGTAGGAGGCAACTTTGCACAAAAACAATTTATGTGACCCAACTTTCCTTTTCCTGCTCTAATTTTTAAGCTTCAATAATGTAAACACAGGCAAATTAAAAAGCATAAGACAGGCAACAAGCAGAAAGCTGGGTTAGGTGACAGTGGAATGGTTTTCCTCTCACCTGTTCCCTGCAACTTGGATTATTTTACCATATAAATATGGTAATATAAATAATAACACAAATTAATACAAATTCAATCCCTGCTTTGGGAAAACGTCCATTTCTTGTTGCTTAGGGCAACATCTCTTTACCGTGGCCCCCAGTGAAGCAGGATTTCCCCCCTAGTGCTCAACCATGTTAAGTATTGTCCCACTGATGAGCTTTGCTGGATCAGGACTACACTCATTACATCCCCTGCAACAGGCAGACTAGCATTTAAAATGATGGAAGTTATTTAAAGCAACGAGGCTACAGTAATCATGTAAGATAACACTCACACTGCATGTTTCTTGAGGTTTCTACAATGCCCTGAAGTCAATTAGGTTTTAATTAAAAAAAAAAAAAAAAAAAGTGAGGTGGAGGCTTTCAGTCTATGGATTTTTAAAGCACCTCTAGTTAATTAAACAAAGGAAGGAAAATATCACACTCTCTTTTTTACAGGTGGCAAGATGAAGAAGAGAGGTGAAGTGACTTACTCAGGGACAATGTGGTAAGTCAGTAAGGCCTGGCACAGAACCAAGCCTCTTCACTCTGAGATTACATCCTACTCACTCCTTGAAGTCCTGAAGAAGGGAAAAGAAAAATAGCAAAGAGAGCTGTTCAGCTTTGAAATGAGAATGCTGTGTGTGTGAGCCCACAGGCGTACGAACATATGCCATGAGAGAGATGCAAGTAATACTCCCTGATCAGCAGTAATAAAAACCTCCCTCCTCCACCTTTTTTCTTTTTTTTCTTTTTTTTTTTTTTTTTTAAAAAAAAAAAAGGCAAACCAGGGAAGGGGGTAAATCTGAGCAGTTTGCAATTAATACACAAACGTTTCCATTGTGATCAGCGCACTGATACCTGTCACTGTCAGCACCTCTTTCCAGAGGGCTCGTTCGCTGTTTCTCTTGGCACGCAGCATTCTGACACTCACAAGAGATTACTTTCATAAGGTGCTCCGTCTGCACATTCAATAGCCATTTTACCCAGGATTTTATGATATCTTTGGAGACATATATCCAGTTGTTTGGCTCCTGCAAACCTACTGAAGTCTGGGGACTCAGCTGGCAGAGAAGTAGCCTCCAATAAATAATGAAATTCTTTTGGATGGAGAGATGTTTGTGTTAACACCTAACAGAAGGGAGGGAACAGGGCTGGGAAGAGTGGCCACACTTCAAAGAGGTTGCCCCTGGCAGGCACGGGTGCCCTGCAGCCAGCCGGTGCTGCTGGAGTTGGCAAGCTCTGCTGGAACGATAGTTGCCCAGGCTGCGAGTGGCTCCAAGGAGCTCGTGGCTGGCCCGTGTTCTCAGGTGCTGTCACAGAGCATTAGAGCTTGTGTTAAGTAGACAACGAGATGGGGTACATTAAAAATATCATGTCCCATGTGTTGTGCTACACTGGCTACCTCACCTGTGGTACTCTCCCTTTCCAAAAACTTATGTTGAAATCTGTTTTGGTATGCAGGCTCCAGCTTAGATTTTTAACCTAGTCAGAACTGTCTCAGTGGAGATAAGCATAGCAGGCTGCCCTGTCCAAATACCAATTTCTCCTACCAATTTCTTCTCCCTTCTGCTCCTTATATCCCCTACGTAGCTGAGGATCAAAACACCAGAGAGGTAGGGTAGTATTGCAGTGCATAGCGCTTAGAAGTTATTTGACCTGAGCCAAGATCTAGGGGAGTCACTGGGCTTTGGATCAAGTTCTACCGCTGGACAGCAACGCTAATGATATTTTTTAGCATTTCTGCGGCACATGCCATCCCAGCATGCGATGTTTTGCAGGCATCAGTTAAAACCCACAGGTTTGTGGTGAGGAAGAAAACTAGCTATTTGATAGAGGAGGAATACATGCTAAGGCCAATCTTCTGCTGTATGCTGCTCAAGAGATTATAAAGAGAAATCTGGGAATTCTCAGTCCTTGCTGCATTTCCACTCTCAGTGGCCACCTATTATGCAAATCCACAGTGGATGTCAAAGCAGTTCTCTCTGAAACCATTCCCCCCTAACACACACACAGGCTGGGAACTACCCGCCTTCCTGGCTGTATCTCTGGGTATATTGTCTGTGCATACCAACAGCTTCCAAATGCATACTGCAGATACGACTGCACACCACCTCTGTGAGTAAATGCACGTACACTCCTAATTCTAAAAATTAGATCTCTGTTTGCCAGCCATTATTTGTCACACAGTAGGATCTGATAGACCCCCGGTTCCTCTCAATCGCTTTAAACAGGAAATAAATGCAATGACGTGCCTTTTCTGTTGGCAAATGGTGATTTTTACATTGTCGTAGTAGTTCTGTGTGTGCACACACGTGTGTGTGTGTCAGAGGGACATAACTACAGAGAAGAGCAGGCTCTCTAGTTACATATCCTGAGATTCCACTCTAATATCTTGTCACCATGAGTTTTACGAAATAAATTCTGCACTGAAATTTTCCATGTGGTCTCAATGGAAGGTAACATAGTGGAAGGTAACATGTTATAGGAAGTTGGAGAGGAAGTCTGCTTAGACATTTTATATTGGAGAGTAGGATGGAAAACACTTTTGCTGTTTCAAATGTCATTTAAAAAAAAAAAAAAAAGGCCAAAATTAGAAACTTCAAATGCAGTTTTCTTCAGTTTTTATAGCCCCTGTTGAAAAAACAAAAACTGAGGCAAATTGGCCAAGGGTTTTTTGAATGACTGCATTTGCAGGTGCTGATTATAAAAGAACCATGCCTTTCACATTGCAGAATATTTCAGGACTCTCAGACAACATTGCAAGGGAGTTAAACAGACTTATTTCACCACTGTTTTTTGATGGAGCAATGTGTAATTAGGGACAGGATAACGAAACACTCAACTGCTCTGAAATGCCATCTTAAATTATTTGAGTAAGAGGTGAGCCAATATATAACTTCACGCAGTACTTCATAGTGGCAGAAATGCCAAGACTATCCCACTCAAAAATAGGGA
>NW_010311434.1:47154-49556 GCF_000700745.2 Antrostomus carolinensis
TTTTTTTTTTTATTTTCTTTCCTCCCCATGAATTGCCTGTCGCCCCCACCATCCTCCTTCACCTTCCCACACAGATCCTTTTTTGTAAGGAACTGTGGAACGTTCCAGCTATGCTGTGAGTTAATGCAGCGCGACAGAGGGAGAGGCAACATCAGGGAGTCAGAGATTTGAAAAGTTAAGGGGCTGAGTCTCTGGCTTCAGTTCAATCAATAATCACTGTGCATCTGGCCCCATGTTTCTCCCGCACAATTAACTCAGCCACATTGTGTGTACCTTGTCTTTTACATCAATTTGCAAAAAGTAAATTTACTGTTTGCAACACTGAATCCTGATCGTGCAGGATGGTGAAAAAAAGTCTCACTGATGCCAGTACAGCCAAAGAGATATTGGTTACAATGGACCCAAACAGACCCCGGGTTACAAAGGTTTCATTTGCAATGCACCTTGAGATCAGCTCACAGTTGCAGTAGGAGCCTTTTTTCCTTTGTATGACAACTCCATACAAAGAAGAAGAAAAAGAAAATGGGAAGAAAATGCCCATAACCAGTGGGGCTGAAAAACTAGGCAAATAATATCAAAATGAAAAGTGCAGGATGAGTGGGGCTGGGCTGCTTTGTTTGTTGTTGTTTTGAGAAACCAACTAATTAGAGAAGGGCCAGGCACTGCCTGCATACCACAACAGCTACCTCAGTAGTTTGTGTAACCGTGGAGTAATTTCAGCTGCAAAATAAGTAGTTTTTTCCCACCCTAGAAATGACCACAACTCTTATAGAAGGTATAAGTGCTTTGGTATGGATGTACTTTATGCTGCTCCAGGTTATGCCACCATCTACTCAGAGCAGGCTAAAGCAGCATAGTGTTGGAAGTCCTCGAGGCATGGGCTTTTCATGCCCACCTTCCACTTTTCTTTACATCACTAATCATAGAATCATAGAACGGTTTGGGTTGGAAGGGACCTTAAAGATCATCCAGTTCCAACCCCCCTGCCATCAGCAGGGACACCTTCCACTAGATCAGGTTGCTCAAAGCCTCATCCAACCTGGCCTTAAACACTTCCAGGGAGGGGGCATCTACAACTTCCTTGGGCAACCTTGGCCAGTGTCTGTCCACCCTCACAGTAAGGAATTTCTTCCTAATATCTAATCTAAACCTCCCCTCTTTCAGCTTAAACCCATTTCCCCTTGTCTTGTCATTAGTTGCCCTTATGAAAAGTCCCTCCCCAGCTTTCCTGTAGCCCCTTCAGGTACTGGGAGGCCGCTATAAGATCTCCCGGAACCTTCTCCTCTCCAGGCTGAGCAGCCCCAACTCTCTCAGCCTGTCTTCATAGGAGAGGTGCTCCAGCCCTCGGATCATCCTGGTGGCCTCCTCTGGACTTGTTCTAACAGGTCCATGTCCTTCAAGTGTTGGGGGCTCCAGAAATGGACGCAGCACTCCAGGTGGGGCCTTACAAGAGCAGAGTAGAGGGGGAGAATCACCTCCCTCAACCTGCTGGCCACGCTTCTCTTGATGTAGCCCAGGATACGGTTGGCAATCTAAATACCAACCACCCTAAACCCTTACCAGGGCTAAAAATTAAAGCAGTACAATTATTTGCACCCAGAAGAACCTGACCAAGTTTCAAAATACATCAATTTATCCAAATGTTTCCCTGCTAGTGCCAAGTCCCACCCCACACCATGAAACAAAGCCAGTGGGAAGTCGGCAAGGCTGAGCACGTTCCGCCCTGCCTAGGGCAGCTTCCCTCTCTGTAAAGTGAGCCAACTGCAGTGGCAGGGCGTTGGTGACCCTGTCACGACAGTCCCACCAGCCCTCCTGTGAGGATGAGCAGCTCCTCAGCTGTAGGACCAAGCCCAGCAAGTGCCAGTGAAGCCACCCTTTTCCAGCACAGCCAGCCATCATCCTCACCCAACTGTCCACCACGAGAGCTCTGCAGTCCCAGAGCTGCTGAGATTTGGCTCACTCACAATGCTGTAGGATAATAGGTTGGTTAAGGATATTTAAGCTTGTTTGGTTTCGTTATAGAATCATAGAATGGTTTGAGTTGGAAGGGACCTTAAAGATCATCTAGTTCCAAGCCCCCTGCCATGAGCAGGGAGTTATCGCTTCACAGCACCAAGAAGTGAGTGTGGGAGCTTCAGATAGTTAACATTTACAGCACGCTAAATTGCATACCCAGCATTAACTCCAATGGCTACTGTAATCCGTGATGGCAATTCTACCTTGTCTTCTCTACCAACTCAAGGCAAAAAGCTACACAAAGCTTTGCAAATGTAATCCAAAAGCAGGCTGAAGGAGATCTCCCAACCCTACCTTGAAGTACTAAAAAAAAAAAATACACATACATGTACATAATACAAACAATTTGTTCTGACTTCCCCTTGTTTGTTCCCTCCTTTGCCTTT
>NW_010311434.1:49573-54469 GCF_000700745.2 Antrostomus carolinensis
ACATCAATTCTACCACAAAGGCAAAGGTACGGTTCACCTGACTTTCCACATTGCCATGAGATTTCCAGTAGACTAGAGTCAGATGTCATCTGGTATCCACCTCAACAAATATTCTAATGACCTTTTTGTCTGAATTTATTCCTCGTTAAACGTTCCTGTACACATTGCAAAATCATGAAGAGAAGGTTGAAGCAAAGGAAAACAAGCAGTGAAGTTTATGACTAAAGTGATCTTTTACTTTGCTGACCAAACACAATTTTTTCCTCTAATTTCATATTCCATTTTTTCCTTTAATTTTATTCTACCTGAATGAACCCATCCTTCATTTTGTTGAGGTACTTATTTTTTAAATTATGAATGTAAGTAAAATTTAAGATAGCAAAGCAAAGCACTTCAAATAAAAAAGTCAAAACATTTCTTTTTGAAATTCAAAACTTCAATTTTTTTTTTTTTTTTGACAGATTCATGAATTTGTTTCTTCTGGAGCTAAATATACAGAGCTGGTAAGAAGTTTCACTGCAAAAATTCTGCCTAGCTCTGAAGAGAAGTGTTTTTGTGTGTGCCTGCATTTTTGCATGTAAAGAGGAGCCATTTAGCAAGCTAGGACAATGCTTGGAGCTGCCAGCACTGCCCTTCTTGATTGCCAGTGTTGGCTACTGCCTGCTGCCTGCCTGGAATCATTTTGCTGTGGATCATATAACCTCCTAGCATCACTGCCAGGGTCCCCAAGGCTTGGAGGTCTAGCGCTCGGTGCAAGCATGAAACATTGCTGACACCCAGTTTGCACCAGTCAGTAGCAGCAACGTTCATGCAGAAAATGAAAAACGTTTATGGACTTGAGTAACGGTCTAGTAAATCCCCATTAGATTCCTTTCCCTCCCTCCCCAAAGAAATGAAACCAAACAAAACCGGGTGATGATCACCATGTGTTAAGATTCATGGGCCACTTTCTCAGCTGGAGCAGAGCAGAGCTCTCCTGGCTCTCAGTGCAATGATGCTGATTTATACAAGGGAGGCACATGGCCCACAGTTTATGTTACACAGCCAAAATCCTATATAGACTTCATTTTGCTTTTCAAAGCCTCCAGAAATCCACAAATTAACACCTTTTAGCATTATTCACTTCCAGTTTGTCAGTTTTTCCTGCAGTAATCGATTAGCAGTTGTTTTCAAGTTAGGGTTTCTCTCTTGTTGGCGGGTGTATTTATGACACATGGTTACACCTACAAGAATACATTAGAAGTTTTTTTGTGCAACTTGGAACTACAAAGTCAAACTAGTGCCTCGCAGTTGCTATCATCTTTGATGTCAGTAGGAGACTGCATTTACCAAAAATCAAGCAAGAGTGTTCTGTTTTCTGCAGTTAAAGCAATCCAGGTTAAACTTTCAAAGAAGCTGAATCAACACAAGTAACTTTGACGTACACTTTTGAAATGCTCAGAAATATTAACAGAGTGCCATGCATAAAACTTTTACCTGTATATCTCCCCCTCGATTAACTTCTTTTTCGGAGAGAAAGAATGCTGTTTCTTTTATATAGCATCCAGTTGAACAAAGGAGAAACAGAGCCTGATCTGTGTGCTCTGGGCACTAGAATCTGATGCAACTCACTTTCATCTCGGTGTAGCTTATCTGGTAGGCAGACCCAATGGAGGCATGAATTCCTGAGGATAAGTTATATTATACAGCATGTGACTGGATTCAGCCAACTCACCAGTGATGAATTTGCCTTCTCTTCCAGAGTTTTACTTGCTTTTAAACAGAAACCTTTGGAAATGGAATTAGTCTGTCAGTGTAATCTTTACCATAGTTAGGCATGATGCAAAAAAAAAAAGGATAAAAATATGCAAGTTAGAGACCCACAGTCCAGCCTACATGTCAAACTAGACAAATGTAGTTGTATTCACGCATATATACACATACATAAAACAGACATGACCTGAGGGAGCTTATCTTTAATGACACAGGATTGTGACTCAGGAAAACAATTCGATTCCCAGCCTTGCTGCTGAATTCTTCTGTGATTTGAAGTAACACACGTAATATCTTGGTCTCGCGTTCACTTATGTAGGCAAAACAGTCCTTTGGGAGCAAGGGCTGTCTTCACTGTGTGCTTGTATATTGCTTAATGAAATAGCTCTGATGTGAGCTGGAATTTTGTCATGTCACAAATAAGTTACTGATAGTTCTTTTTTTCTGTTGCCAAAAATGGATCACAATGAGGGCAGTGTTGGGCAAAAACTATAATTAAGGAACAACATGTTTCTAGTTTCGTTTTCTCCTGTTGTAATAAATACTGCAAGCACTTGTCTTACAGTACTAGTTCAAAGCATTCCAGGCTGCAGTGAGCTACTTTTCTGTTTGAGGGATATCAGTATAATATATGCTGGTATTTTGTAAGGGCTTTCTTCAGACATGTAGAAATTTGAGACAGAATTCATCAACACCTTTTCTCCGACTGCCAACGCAGAGCTGTGGCTGGGAGATGTGAAATATTCTGCAGCAGCTAGGGAATGCAGGACCTAACTGGGGAAAGCCATCAAAACTGCGTGGCAGTGCAGAGACGATAAAGTCCATGCCCAATTCACATCAGCCAGTGTTCGTTTAGGTTGCATTTGAGTCAAGTGGTGTTATTTTAATATTTCTTCTGGAAAAGCAGCAATTTCATTAAATGTGACACTGCACATTATCCACCACCACTGTCATCATCCTCCTGTAGGATACACCCACACTCCCATGCTACAGAAAGCTGCAGAGCCAAAGACCCTTATTGCCCGTTAACTACCAAGAAGAGACCAAACACTACTTTCCAAGCTCTGTGTCATGATTATTTACCACACAGACCTCTGCTTTTAAATATGTGTTTTAATTTCCTATAATCCCAGCTCCTACCATGATTATGCAGAATTCCATTTATTCTATTTGTTCTATTTTAAAAGGGATGAAGTAATCCGTGCTGGAAACTATGACCTGATTGAAAGTACTGAAATGCTGCAATGTCTCAGACACAGCTCTGGCACATGAAGAAGTATAAATTAAACTCTTCTGCAGACATTTGATCTCCTGCTATGAAAAGGGATATTGTGCTTCCTCTGTTTAACAGTATTCTCTGTCCACTATGAAAAGAACCCTGTTTGCAATTTTTTTTTTTTTTTTTTTAAGTGTGGCATTTTTTTCCACTCTAAAGAGGATTGCAAATTAAGCTTCGGCATGTATACACACAGAGTCTATATATTACTGACTGCTGTGAACTAAGGGATGCCAACGCCAGATCTCATAGACTCATTAACCAACTGATTCAATCGTTACCAGTGAATCTAATGCTTCTGAGCTCCAGAACTGTATATACTGCAAGCACTCCACAATTGCAAACCATTTTTGGTCATGAGTAAACAGATCAGCAGAAGGCAAGGCAGCAGGTTAATCCAGTTAACAGTCAGTGCTTAGGGTTATCTATAAAAATTCCAGTAGCCATGCAAACTCTTAGCATAAAGTCACCAATTACATATACCATTTCTTTATTCAGGGTAATTCTATGTCCCTTGCAAACTCTGTGCAGAGGAGTCTTCTTACTCTAGAGTTTTAAGTAAACGTGTATAAACCTGGTTTCATGCAACATGAGTTATAATTCAGCATGTTGTGCCATAAAATATTTCCATAAAGTCAATCATCTCATGCTATACATTTGCTAAAGAATTAGCTCAACTTGCCTACTCACCTCTAGAGCTAGAGAAGCTTAAGTGAGAATAGCCAAGCTGAAAAATAGTACTTGAGTTGCTGCAGGATTAGACACAGACGAGATGTGTGAGTTACAGCAAATTCCCCCTCTTTTCCACAACAAGCCAGACAATTCATTTTAATAGTTAAGGAGTTTTTTGTTTCAGTAAGATTCACGTTAGGGGCAGTACTCTTGTTAATACTTTGATGAAAACAGATCCTTAGTGGTTGCTGTATCAAATGCTTTTAACTTATAATACTGGACAAGATCTCAAAATGCTCAGTACTGACCTTCTTTGGATCACATGAAAATTGAGGGGGGAAAAAAAAATCTCTCACTGCAGGCAGTGGAAGCAGCTAAAGACAATGGGAATATTTCTTCTTAGAAATCTCAAGATAGATTTTTAAAAACATATAAGCCCTGCAAAAACCAACCAATACACTGGTAGGTGAGTTATTTGTACGCTGTATGAGCCTACCAGGAATAGCATTTCTTGTTGTGGTGTAGACCCATGGCCAGGCAGGGCAGGGCTGTGGGGAACTGGAGACAGGTCCTGCTGCAGCATTGCTGAAGCAGCAACTGATGGCCCCAGGGAGCTGAAATGGGGTCCTGGGCTGTGGGTGAAGGTGGGGAAGTCTGGGCAGACCCCCTCAAGGCCTTGTCACCAACAAAGTGAAAGGGACAAATAAACTCCCTTCACTTATGATCTTTTGCAAGGAGCACAATATCCAGCTGTAGGATCTTTTCTTCTGGCTGATGGCACAAATGACATCTTCAGAGAAAGGTATCACCTCTTCTGCTTTAATACTAGAAACAGCTCAGTCCCCTGTCCCTGCCTCAATACAATTGTATATCTTCAGCTAGCTGAAAGATTTATGTTGATACTTCTATGTTAGCAGGCTGATTTTTTGCTAGCCACGATTTTTAATAGCATGTTCTTTCCTTAAAAAGAGCTGTTTCTACAACTGTTTAATGTTGCTTCTACAACTCAGTCCCCTGTACCTGCCTCAATACAATTGTACATCTTCAGCTAGTTGAAAGACTTCTGTTGATACTTCTACGTTAGCAGGCTGATTTTTTGCTAGCCACCATTTTTAATAGCATGTTCTTTCCTTAAAAAGAATCTGAATTTTGTGGAAACAAAAAGGTTTTGAGTATTTTAGCCACAAATATTTTGA
>NW_010311434.1:54544-99679 GCF_000700745.2 Antrostomus carolinensis
CCAAAAAAACCCACCAAACCCTTCACTATATATTCCCTCCTTCTTTCATTTCACAATAATATGACGTTCAGTCATTGCTCTTTGATGTTCCTTTGTGCTGGGATTTTCAAAGGAAATTAGCTTTCAAAATATGATGACACTCAGCAGCAGAAGCTGAGCACCTAACTTCAGTAGGTCTCACTGAGCATCCAGGCTCAAGCTCTGAAAAGACACGTCATCTGTGACCTAGAGACTGACATCTTTTGTAGCATTTAGTCCTGTTAAAGATATGTGGTAGTGTGAAAGAAATGAGTGTCCACTGGAAAACTGAGAAACTGAAAACCTGATACATGACATGTATCTCTTAAGGTTTTTTTCAATCAGAAGCCCTTATGTCATCTTTAAGGTTTTTTCAATCAGAAGCCCTTATGTCATCTTTGGATGGGGGGAAGGGGGCTTTATGTCATCTTTGGGAAGGGGGCCTACAAGAAAGCTGGGGAAGGACTTTTCATAAGGCAACTAATGACAAAACAAGGGGAAATGGGTTTAAACTGAAAGAGAGGAGGTTTAGATTAGATATTAGGAAGAAGTTCTTCACTGTGAGGATGGTCAGACACTGGAACAGGTTACCCAAGGAAGTTGTGGCTGCTCCTCCCTGGAAGTGTTGAAGACCAGGTTGGATGAGGCTTTGAGCAACCTGATCTAGTGGAAGGTGTCCCTGCTGATGGCAGGGGGGTTGGAACTGGATGATCTTTAAGGTCCCTTCCAACCCAAACCATTCTATGATTCTATGCTTCAATATAAAATAAAAATCAGCTAATTCAATCAAAATAGCACAATACACGCTAGCTATACAACTTCTGCTTCTTATTTGCAGAGTCATTCCACAAGCCTTTGAACGCTATATTTGAGTGCTTTATTCTGAGGTAGCTGTTTTCATGGAACAGCCTTCAGAAATTTAGTGCCTTCAGTGTGATTTGATTTGTTTTGCTTTGGTTGAGAAAAGCATTTTGAAGCTTTGTGACTGGGCAGTTCCTTAATAAAGAGGAGAGTTAGGATCTGGTCCCCACTCAAGGACCATATTTTCCACATACTAATCAGTCAAGGAACAGAGTATTTTCACTGGCAATCAGAAGGAAGGGGAAAAAAATGTACTAATCCGTAAACTGATAAGTAAAAAAAAAGTGTCTGAGAGTCATCTTTAAAGACAAGCTCAGGTAGACTTTGCAACTCCAACCAGAGACGGGCTGGGTGTATGGCAAGCATCTCACCCCAGAGCACCCAACAGACCAACTCCAGCGACCAAACCAGGCTTTCCTGTAAATTGATGTCCAGCTGCTCAGCTTGAAACACTTCTAGCAATACACCTGAACTGAAGTTTAAATGCAAATAGCAGAAGGTAGCACCAGAGCAGTTTCCTATGGTTCATATTTCCTTCAAACTTAACTTACAGTCCAGTTTCCCAGGCTGCTTTTCTGTATGTGGCTGGTACAAGTGGCTTCCCCTGAGCACTGCAGAAAAGGAGGAGAAATAGTTCACTGCTATCTGAAATATACTCATCTCTTCATTAGGAATATGAACCCTTATAAGCTGTAAATTCCTAATTGAAATTTAATAAATTTAAAGAAGAGATTTCCTGTTTTTTCCCCAGGGCTCTAACATTCCTACTTGATGAAGAAGGCTTGTCCCTTTACTTATACCTTTGCAATTAGCCACCTAGTCCTTGAGACTGTTAATAGCAGCACTGTGTCAAATCACATCACTGATTTCAGTGTAAGAGTTTCTTTTTGAGTGCCTCATTTCCTCCAGTGTCCAGGACATCTCTGAGAACCCTGTGGATGCTCTCCAACAAGCAGTTACCCAACTCTCACAGCTGCCCTTCATTACACCATCCTTGTCTCATTCCTGATGTAATGAAGCAGCCAGCATCCCAGCTATGTCACCTTTGCTGCTAATGGCTGAGAGGCAGCTTGGGAAGTAGCACACCCATTTTTGACAGCCATCCATCATAGTTCACCTAGGATCCTAGAAGGGAGACTGCAGAGGCATTGCCTGAAGATTAACTGTATAACTCAAATCTCTATGGAAAAGGAGCAAATGTCCTCATAGCTGGTAACACAGTTATGAAGATATTTTTCCAGTAATCTTCTGCTTTAACATGGTTTTAGGAATCCAGAGCACAGAGCCACAAAAACTTCCAAGAGGTACATTTTTCCTGTTAACAAGGCAAAGCATCATGTATTTCTCCATGAGGATGAGGAAAAAGCAATAACCAAGTCTTCTCACCAAGGATGCTTTGGATTCAGTGCTGCTGAAGACTTTATAGCTTCCTGAGCTGGAAAACCATAACAAGAAAACCTCTCTAAATTTCACTGTCATTCATCCCATTTGATATTTGACTTCCTCAAACCACCAAAGAATTATTGTGAAGGTAGATATTTTCTGATCTCTCTAAATCCCACTCCCACGTTGCACATGTTGCTTTCCTCCACTGATGTCCACATGAATGACAAAGGGACCACATTTCCCTAGAAAGGATAATCCCAAGAAAATGTGAGCAAAAAACCTGAAGTGGATCAGACCCTCTGGCTCACTATCCTGAATCCAACTGTGGCCATGAGTGGATGCCTGGGAAAGAGGACAAAAATAGAACAAGAAAGGGATATTTCTCAAAAATACTCTCTCAGCTTCCAACAATTTCTTACTCAGAAACTTCCTGCTCTGGTGAAACCGTGGCCCCTCTTCCAAAAAACCCCATTTGTCTGTCCTCTCTGCACAGTGTAAAGCCAGCACTGAGCCTAACAGTTTGGCTCTTCCAGTTCTTAAAGAAATTAAGTGGGACTACATGTAAGTGTTCCCCTACCAAAGTGTTTCCATACACAGGTGGCTTTCCTCCAGCTGTACTACTGATCATTAGCACGAGATGCTGAAAGGCAGAGCCCTCCCACCTCCATTGCTGTTTGTAGTTGTTCCTACCGTAAGTTATCCTTCAAAAGGGAAGAAAGAAATTGCATCAAGAGAAGGTGAAGGATGTTGTGTCCTCCACTTTCCCTCCCTTCTCAGGAATGACGTGGCAATCAGGTTGGCTTTGCCCAGAAATACCAAGAAGTTATTAATAATATTTATTATTCCTCAGTGTTTTTCCACTGTCCCAGCAAAGCTGCTAGCTAGCTGCTCTTGAAAAGTGCAGATATAAAAAAACATCATCAAACTAAGAGAAAAATGCTTAGTATCTAATCTGGACATGGAAAACACTATACAAATTTCATCAAAATCTACTGTAAATGCTTAATTTGTCTTGATATTTGAACTGTGATGATCAAAGTTCAAGCTGTGCTTATTATGCACTTGTTGACTTGGAAAAAAGAAGAAGACACATGGCATTATTTCAACTCCCTGATTGGTTCCTATGACCAAAAGGCCCAAAGAAGAAGAAATTAAAATTAACTTTGGTTAAAAAATCACATATCCAAGCCTAGGATTCATTTCCTATGAATGCTTATTAGAATTCAACTCCATGGACTTTCATGAAAAGAGTACAGAGTGGTCAGACTCTGGCAGTGTGGATTACAGTTTCAAATGAATATTAGCCATCCTTTCAACAGCATTCATTAAACCCTATTTTACAGTATTAATCATAAAGGAGTCTGAGAGATGTCTTTAAGTTCAGTAACAAAATTAATCCATTAATTGATGAATGTATTTACCTTCAGAAAAAATAAATAGTAATATTCCAACTATTATTATAAAGGCTATCGCTTTTCTTCTTTTAAAAATTTGTTGTACCTTTTAGAGGCATTTCAGTAACCATGCTGTTTCAGGATACAAAGGGCTATAGAGCATTGCCCACTCTGAATAGTCCTCTGAATGAGGCCTTTGTTTTGTGTGCTGTTTTGGTAGGAAATGGTTGCTATTTAGGTCTCCAAGAGGGAATATAAAACTATGCTCACCTAATCAAACAGACCAGTAAATACAGCAGTTAATCTGACAACTTCAAATTCCTGAATTGCATTTGGAGAAACAATTTAACACAAACAATCATTTAAAGCCTGCATTAATCATCCACCTTGGGTTCCTAAGATGCATAATTTGTTTTAATTATTTCAAACTCGTGGTTCTAAGTGACATTTCTAGCAGTTGGATGTTTTATTAAAACCAAAAGAGGGAAAAGGTACTGTTAATCTTTTACATCAACGGAGTTGTAAAATAAAAGCACCATTATCCTACGTATCAGAAGATAGAACTATCATAACTCTATGTCTAAAAAAAATGTAGCTGTCTTAAGTATTCTACATAAGGGGGGGACACAATTGCTGGTGGTAAATGTTCCTTTCTGAGTAACCCTGCATGGTGAATGGAAGTCTGGAAGTATGGCTTGTTTTGCTTGAATTATTAACACATATACAATAGCGTCATAGTTACCTTGAACAGGTTCAGTGAGCACTTCAGAAAGAAAAGGGAGAAAGGGAAAAGCATGTGCTACAAAAATTCCTGCCTGGCACTTCAATGCAACACGGAATGGCACTTTAAAACAACAACAGAAAAAGGCTTTCTTATTTGGATATAGTCAAATCTAAAGATATAACTACTGTATTTATGCCTTATGCCTCTCAGAACAATTGCAATAACAACCTTTTGCTTGTCTGTCCTTGCAATGTCGTAAGGTAGTTTGGCTAAAGCTGGCTGTGTTTTTAAAGCATTACACAAACTCTTTCTTCCCTCTTAAAAAAAAAAATCTCCTGGCTTTTAAAAGAGCCATTGTCACTTCTGGCTGAATGTTTATTTTACTGTCTCCTGCACAGCAGAGGGCATTCCACCTATAAAGAGCAATTATATAGCACTGGGACAATTTGAATACTCTAATCAATGCTAGTTAGAGCGCAGATAAATAAACTTTTATAGTGCCAGGGCTCCTACCCTCCATGGAAATTATTGTTAATTTATTGAATCAATAATCTTGGAACAATAAATTATAATGTCTTTTGTTTTACTAAACCCATCTTGCAGCATGTTTAAAAAGCACAGCTTTATAAATATTGCAACAGGCTAGGGGGAGATTTCCAACCAAGGTTTTGTGTCTGTCCCATTATGTGGAAGATTAAATTGTAAAAGCCAAAAAAAAAGCCCAACAAAAAACTTGAAGGTGCAGAGACACTGAAAAAATAAATCCTTAAATACAGAAACTGCCTGGATTGTAGCTCAGCCCTTTTGGGGGCTGTATTTTTTAACTCCTTCATTACTAGCAACACTTTTATCAATTTATATTGCATGAACTGGAAAACACCACATAAGAACTCAAGTGTTTTAAAATACAAGACCAGAGACTGGTTTCCACTACAGCACAACTTTGCAATAGCTCCATTAATTTCAGCAGCACAATTCTGGATCAATCTAACAGTGATCACAGACTTACCCAACAACTGAAAATATATTTTCTTTAGAAGCAATTTCACCTCAAAAGATGCCAGTGGAATTAATTTAACCTTTACAAAACATCACATCATTCAGGCTAGTAGATACCATGTAGATAACATCCACTTCTCCATAAGCTTTCCTTTTCTATGGTTTTGCAAAAACGATTACAAGGAAACCCACATCCTTAGCTGTTAAGGTACTAGAGCAATAGAGTTAATCTTATTATTTGGACTATGGTTTGGACCACATGAAAATGTTCCATGCATCTGGAGCTCATTGATTCCAGTTTGTATCAGTACAATAAAACAATCAAACATCTTGTGAGGAACTGGAAGTTTCTATTTACCTTTTCCAGATAAAATGAGTTGGAGCTGGAACTGCTGCTGTTCTAGTGGGAACAGTTTCAGAACAGGAACAGAGATACACAGGAAAGTCTGTTTTTTCCTTTGAATAGCTGGTTGTTCTGGGGTAAGGTAAGGGCTTATCTGGTGGTAATGAGAAAATTCCCCCTGAATTTAATGCGCCAAAATTTCATCCCAGTTCTTTTTGTGTAGTTACTGTCAAGGTTTTTAACACTGGGATACTTATTGATGAGAACCAGACCCTCAGCAAGGTGTAAATTAGCTTAGTTGAGTAGGAATTAATGATTCTACACAGATTTGAAACAGCTGAGCATTTAACCCAAAGACAGTTAATTCTGTATCCCTGCTTAAGAAAAAAAAATGACATGAGCTGCTATCCTGCTTCTGCTCTCCCATTTTTGATGGAGGCTTTTGAAGCTGGAGCCGCAGTCCCCAGCTTATGTAAGCTTTGCTTATTACACAATGTGCTAAACATAAGTAAAAGTAGGCTGGATCATATGGGGATGCAAACCTGGCCAAAACCCCCAGAAATCTCTGAGGTGGGTGTGAGGAAAATCAGCTGCTGTAATTATGATGGTGGTTGAGGGGAATAAGGGAGCAGACAGATTTGGCTGAGTTTGAAGCAGTACTTTCTGATTTACAGACAGGGAGTGTATTTTGATTTGTCTTCAGATTGTTAATTTTTAACTCTTGCTGTTTGCAAGGTTGCCAGTGCCCAGACGGGAAGCATCACTTCAACTTCTGCCTACGTCATCAGCCAGCATCCATTCACAGAGGATTTAAAAATTACTCTGTTAGTCACTGGCAGGCTGTGGCCATTTTCATACCTCTAATCCAAAAGTTCACCACCGCTCTTTTTCTTCAGTCTGCCATAAACCCCTAGTATGCTGCAGCTTGCAGCTCCATGAAATGATACCTTTTTATCCCCATACCATGTGCTTCTTGGTCCTTTTGTTCTGACTTATCAACCACAAAGGAAGAATTTCTACAGGAGACTTTTACGATGCATCTGACACACCTACCTATCTTTTTGGACAAAGTTGTACACTTAGCCTTAAGAACTGATTAAACTTGGCTCATGAAGTCTGGGATGTTTCAGGAATCTTTGGATGAAAGAAACTGCATTTTCAGTGGGAGCAGCATCTATTATTCGGGGACTTGAGACTGCACCATTAAAATCTATGGGAGTTTTGTCATCGATTTAATCAAGAAGAGGAAGCCCATAGTTGAAAAGCTACATCCAAAATATAAATACCTATCATTTTTTAATAAAATGTGTAGGATAATGCACACTTGCAGTAATATCTACGGATACGAATTCACAAGATAAATGGTGGTCCAAAGCTACTATTCTAAGCTTTCCATACATTTCAGATTAAGCTCCTCTACTGTCTCTGCAGCAACTGTATGCAATTATCTTCCCTCTAAAAGCATCCCTAAAGCAGATGTAATTAGGGATCTTTGGAGCCAACATATGCATATCTTTAATTACAGAACCAATATGGGATACTATTTGTTCCAACATTTAACATAAAAAAAAAAAAAAAGAAAAAAACAAAAAAAAAAAAAAGAAAAAGTAGTGGACATCTAACTTCACAGATAGTTATTTTTATGTTAACTTTGATTAGAAGGTACTCAGCTAAACTGGTCATTCTAAAAATGACGCTGAATTATTACCAGGGGAGAGAAGACCACACAGCACCCATCCCAGCAATGCTAGGAGAAGACAGAAGACCAGCTTTTTCACTGCACTGTACATTGCACAATCACTTAGAACCAAGTCAGTGTCTAAATATGACTGGATCAGAGCTGTTCACGTACTCATAGCAGTTCTAAGTTGCGAACTAAGATGTAGGGTAAGGGAGAAGAGAATCCTTAACCTGCATAATTCAATTAACCATTTGGTTTCTTGAGTTTCAAAGATGTTTTCAACAATTTAGTTAGCCTTAGCATATTACATCAGAGGAGGAACAAAGAAAAAGAGTTCCTGTGTTATCAAGTACCTGGGTTGCCAAGATCCCAAACTTTTCTCATGAGTCAAGAAAGTAAAAATAGCCACTATAGTATATTGAAACATTAAATACATTCATGGGATTGAATCAATATTTCTAAGCAAAGCAAAATACGGAAAATACTGGACGTGTAACTACTTACTGCTATATAGCATCTGTATATTTTTTCTTCGAGCTGTCATCAACGAATTCTCTTGAACTCTTTTTACATCCTATATTACCTCTAGAGAAATGGATATCTTCATTCCATGGGCTAATGAAGAAAAAGAAACAGGAAGCAGAAATGCTTGGTTTTCAATCTCCAGTCTGAGACTAATCTCCTCATTCTCCATTTCTCCCTGTTAAATTAGGAAATATTAACACTTAGTTTCCCCAACAGGTGGTGTTTGTAAGCATTATAATTCCATAGTGATCATACGCTTCACAAATGCCTTGTAAATTAAACAAACCATTTTTACAAATCAAGTGGGTTTCTGTGCAATAATTATTTTTATAGGACTCAATGAACAATAATAACCCCCCCAGTTAATTCTTTCTTAGAATAAATTAAGACTTTACAATTGATACTCCCAATCTCCTTATTTGTTTTTCAATTCAAACTCTTTACTCTGTTCTTCTCAGCATATTTCACACCTTCCTCAATCTAGGTACTTTTGTAACAGCTTTGTTTTCTTCAGATTCTTAATGCCACTTGTTACAGATGCCTCCCTCATTTTTAGAATGACCCTCAGTGCGTCCCTAGGGACACTGAATACCACATATTTATCTTTAGTGGTAGGAAGAGCAATCCTTTTGGATATTTAAGTGTGAAGACCAGGGAGCTGGAGCACTAGAATAATGTTCACTAGTGGATATGACACAGGTATTGGCGTGTTTCTTTAATTTGGCAGTAGGCTGTGGAGGACAAAGAACAAGTTGACGGCTTCCGTTAAGAGATGAACCAGCGAGTGCTCTGGGTGGAACTGAGACTATGTTGATTTCTTGGCTCAGGTAAGTTATACTGCCAGTTTTGCCAGTCCTGAAGCCCAGATGACCAACTGACCAAGAAGAGTTTTTCAATTTCTTTCCACCTGAAGAAGAACAATTGCCTGATAACTTTCCATGAGGAAAAGACTGATACTCAGAGAGATCCCCTTGCACATGCAGGTGGTCAAGCTCAGGTAAGCTCTGTCAAGCTTTTCTTCTTTTAAAATACCTGCTGATTAATTGTATGGGTTTTGTTAGTTTTTTGTTGTTTTTTTTTATTATTGACTGGATTAGGCAAATTTTTGTCTTATGGAAATTGCATGAGGTCACTTAGATTATTGTTACCCACATTCTACCAGGGCACTTACTGGGTAAACAGCAAGCATGAAGGTTTGGGATATTTCACGTCAAGATTAGTGGCTGAGCAGAACAAATGGACATGACAACTATAAAACATAATAAACTAAGTGGATGTGACAAGGATAATTAACCAAAGCGATGTATTAAGTCCCAAGACATAAAACATATAACTGGGCACCAGGGACACAAACTTGCACCTGAAATCAAATTATAACAGCAATAGGCCCCACCAACCACTCAGCATTTTGCATCTCCAAAAGCACATGCAAATAAAAATTAAATCCTGTGACTGATACCTAAGAGATGATGGATAAATGTCCAGTAAGCACATCTCACTGCTCAAAGGGCAAGCTGCTGACTAGGAAAAGCAGAGGAGTATTTGAGGGAAAGGTGATTTCTCCAGTGACAGGGTACAACTGCAGTAACAGCACGAGCAGTTCGACTGCACTCTAGTTCATTGCCAGTTCTTAATCAAAGCCTCAGGGCATTATTGAAATAGGAGCATTAAATAATACTAAGCAATAGTGAAGGACAGCTATGATCACAAGTAATTTCCTTCCAGCTGTGAGGGCAATGCATGTCCCTCAAGTGCCCAGTGTCTCACTCTTGACTGACATGGGGGGGGCTTGTCTATGTAAATACAGATAGTATCTGGCATAGGACTGGAGAGGCATTTTTAATTGGATGACAACAGCAATCCTCTTCTCTTTTTATCACTTTGGCTGGTAGGAGGAATAGTTTGATTGTTGCAGAGACCATTTTTCTATGGCTTATGTTTGTCTGTATGAATATCCTACACATTTCTCTGATCTGGGGTGGTATATACATATTTTAAAACTTATCGTTATCAGCTGAATGAGGAAGGACTTCAGACCAGTGCAGGAACTTCACATTGGGCCTGAATGTAAGGGGACTGATGCCAGGAGGGCTCCCTACTCTGTGTCAGTGGGATCCCCATCTTAGCTTGCTCCATCAATAAAATCTCTCTCCCTTGGGTGGCCATTTCATAATTCAGGTGAAAGCAGATCCTGTGGCATGTAGGATCACATAAAGGAAGACAATCTTTGGGTACTTCATCAGTCATTTACTTGTTAGGACTGATAACTAGTGGGAAAGTGCAGTAATGCCAGTTGTCCCTCTTGTGCCTTTTTTCTAAGCAGATAGGTTGAGATATTCACTTTATTTACCAGCCAAAGATGTTTTTTCAAGGTCAGCTCAATTCAAAGAGCAGTATGGGTTCCTGGTGCACTGACATTGTGAAAGCCAGCAAAGGGACCATGCATTGGCATGTTTTCCAGCTTCCTACTAACACCATTTCAGCCTTGAGCAGATTTCAGCCATTGCTTGTGAAGGAGCAAGGGTTGGGGGGGTCGAGGGAAGGGCCCACTTCCCTCAGGGCTGTCCCCCAGGCTCAGGAAAGCTTTCTCCCCATTGGGATGAGGTGACACTGTGATGCACCTGACCATCCTCACATGCCCCCCCACCTGTTTGCTTTGTTTCTCAGAGCAGGCAAGGAGCAGATATGCCAAACCTACCCCCAAAACACTGCTATGGTTGCGCACAGTAAGCACTCTCTGGCCATGAATGCCAAAAAGCTGGAGGTGGGGAGGGCTTCTGGCCCTGTACGAACACCCAGCACATCCAAGGGGGCTCTACTGCCTCCATCCCAGCTGTGCCCTGGCCAAAGGTGACCTCAACACTAGTCCCAATTATCCATTTCACCATGTCAAACATTCCTCTCCAAACCACCAGCCAAGGTCTGTTTTTCTAATACAGCCTTACATAAGGGGAGGAAAGGGAGAGGGCAAAGAAGTAAGAGCTCATGGTAATATTTCTTGCTTAATATTATTGTGTTAATTCCTTCTTTGTCCAGCAGCTGAATCATCTGTACCTACTCTGGGAAATGGCTCCAGCTGCTGCAAAATCCAGTGGAGAAGGCAGAGCTGATTAACTGTGGGCTCCCCTGCTGCTGAATCCAGCCAGCAAGCCATGTACGGGCGATTTCCCCGGCAAAATTTGTCTGTTTATTGAAAACCAGAGATTAATTTCCTCCTGCTTTCCCTTCTTCCCTCTGTGCCACAAGGAAGGCTCACATAGCCCAGATGCTCTTTGGTACTAGGAAGACCAACAGCTGGAGAAGGCTTCTGCCTGTGCCCTGCTATAGGTGCCACAAGGGTGTAGGGTAAAGGAGGAAGAGCGATATGGCTCACACCAAGTCTGTGAGGGGTATGTTTGAAACTGTCAGGGGAAGAACCCTCCAAAAAGGAGACCTGTTAACATCTAGATTGCCTGGAGGGTGATAAAGAACATACAGTCTCAAATGACTGATCAGTAGACAGACATAGAGGTCACAAGCAGCCAGCACTGGGACACATCGAGTTCAGTTGCTACATGCAGATGACTGACCAGATTGCTCAGCACCCAAAATTAAAAAAAACCCCCAACCTTACGGATTTCTGCTTGATGAGTGTTGTTACATATCCTCCTCTTCCCTTCACAGGAGGAAAAATTCCCTGCATGATGCAATTTTTTAACTTTGGCTCCTATAGCTGGTGGTGTAGCAAGCTTCCTTAACAGATACAGGCTGCACATAGACAACAGTGACCTGTGCTGGTCAAACTGGAGCTCAGGGATTGCTCTGTTACTGGCCTTTTCAAAAGGATCCTTCTTATTGCTACAGGTAAATCAGAAGTTGTTTTGAAATCTGACTGGTCCATTGACACCATTGCCCAGAAGAGGCCTTTGAAATATTCAGCCTACTGGTTTTTGAGGATGGACTTGCCTGCCCAGGAGATGTGAGGGGCAGTATCAGATCAGAAAGGGGTTGCTGTCATTTTTTAAAAATCATTATTTTCAGCTGCCTTATCTTTAATCAGACCAAACACCATGTGAGAGGACTCTGCCTTCACCAAAGACAGTTTTATAGTTCATTATGGTAGGCAAGTAATGCAGAGGAAATCAGCACCAACATAGACAGCAGTGTAGTAAAGTTGGTTGCACTTTTTTTTTTTTTATTTAAAAAGTGTTTTGCAAATAACCTCTTTAAATATTCTTCAGTTTTCCAGTTTAAAGAAGTTTTGTTGACTGTTTTATTTCCTCCCTTTTTAAAATTCTCTTCACATTTTTTTTTTTTTTTCATTTTTGTACTGAAAAAAGAATGTGGGGAGAGGCTGGGGGACAACTATTTGTCAGTTAAAATTGACAGAGAATTCTCTTTAAATTTTTTGTTTGTTTTAAAAAGTGGTAAAAAAAATGACAAATAAATAAATGTAGGAAAAACAACTAAATTTCAACCAGCTCTGCTTCAGAGATACTGATTGAAACAGCATAATAGCAAACTAGTACACTCTTCCAAAGCTGACAGAAGTCCCTTTCTAAAGTCTGGTATCTTGTTTCTTGATTTGTATAGTGACAATCTACTTTCTTTGCTACAGCTGGGTCCAAAAAACCCAATACTATTCAAAGGGGAAAATGTGAAGAAGTCTTCAATGGTGGAAAAAGGCAATGGCTTGTTCCTTTTACATACATTGGCTTATGTACAAACATATATATTACACTAAACTATTTAAGTTCAATACTAAGAACACTGTAACACATATACACCCATCCAGGAGCTTCACCTCATGCACAGCAACTCCTCCACAGTAACCGGTAGCATGGAGAATGGCTCTCACTTTTTAAGGAAGAAGTCTACTGGAGACTGGCTGTTGATGCTCAGCCATTCCAGGGCCATGCAAGCAGGTCATGTACACAAGCACAGGATAAAGTTAAACATTTCTGAATCTATCCACTGAAGGTAATTGTTTCATACAGGCACTAGGCCAATATATTACGATGCATTTTGTACATCCAAAATACTTATCAAAAGAAGTATCTTTTTTAGTGTGATAACAGAGATGAACAGTAACAGCTGCTCTCCAGGTAAACTGGAAATGCCACAGTACCATGTACATGCAGCCACATCTTTTTGAAATGACCAGGAAAACTGAGGACTTGGTATAGCATCAGGCCTCAGCACCCAAGCTACCATCCCTCAGGTGATGCAGAGAAGCTTGCGGATCCAGGATGAATTGGTTGTGCATCTGAACCATTGCATTCAAAGCCAAATCAAGGCTCAGGCATTAGTTCAAGTGCACTGAAATCGCATAACCAAGCAGCTGAAAGTTCAACCCAACAGCAATGCTCATGAAACTCATTACCTCACTAGAGGTAACAATTTGTGAGGCCCATAACAGGCAAAAAGAAAGGTGAGGTTGCTGTCTCAAAAAGCTGCATCTAATTTCTTGGTAAGACAACAGGAGACCACTGAGAATAAATTACAAGAAAAAAAAAAACCAAACATGACTGCAAAAGAAGAATTGGGAACTCATAATTTCTATTCACATGCTTGGTGTGACTTTGCTGATCCTTGGACATCTTGGCTTCTCTGACATACTTCTGTGTTTTGTAAATGAGAACAAAATCTTAAATCATACAATTATTTGTTAATGTTTGCAAAGCACTTTTAGTTAGAGAGAAAACCTTGGCTGACACTATAGAAGCACAAAGGGCTGATAACAAAGCCTGGCTGACTGCTAAAGGTTCTGCTACTGTGACAAAGTCTCTGGTGGGCGCAGGTGGCTCTTGTTCATACTTTTGGCCCCTGGTATTGACAAAATGTTGCCTGGGGAGTTTTTAGAGTGTTTCTGGAACATCTCAAACGCCCATTGTATTCAAGTGGTTAGTGTAGAGGCCTCTGTAACACCTGAGACACAGAACAAGCCATGAACAGCTCCAGGCACCTGGCAGGTATAGCAGTGGCACGGCAATATCTCAGTCCTCAGACTCAGGCTGAGCACAGTCAGAGGGGGCTGGAGTCAAAAGGCAGTGATTTTTAAGTGTTGTAGTCACAGAGAATTCTGTATCGCAGGGGCAGAGGAGTTCAAGTTAATCTCTACTGGATCTGTGGTAGAGGTCCTTTGTTTTTTATATGGAAGGAGGTTAAATGTTTTATTCACGAGACCTTTTAATGTTACTGTGGCCACAGGAAATTGAGAAGTTTACATGGAGGCCAACAGGAAAAGCCAAGTGTGACATGTTGTATTGCTTATTCAAAGCCAATGAAGATTGGGAACAACAGTTCTATACAAAGGACTGTTTACATCAACCAACACATAACTTCAAATTTCCTGCATGAGTCATTTATTTTTGTATCTTTTTGTCCTGTCTCTTTGTCACTCTCCACTGGACTGAAAAACATAAGCATGATCATGTTAAAAATATTTTTTCCTTTTAAAGGAAATCTTAATAAATCTAGATCCCTGTAAAGCACCACCATGGTTCACTGCTAGCATGCTACCAAGAGCTGAAGCTGAATGGTCACGCTAAGGACTGGGTTTAGAAGTTATCTGGGGCTGTGAAAAATAAGGGACTTGCTAGCTCTGAAGAATAATTTAACTGAATACACTTGTCCTGACTTAAATTTGACACCTTTGGGAACGCTCTATGGTTTTACACATGGAACTGTTGAGTATCCAAAGACACCAACCCAGCTCTAACAGGAATGGAGAGAGTTTTACTTCTCTGAAAACCAGCCTCTGCACTGCATCAGACTCTATACCCACATAACACTTGGTTTCCCCCTGAATACTGACAGCAAACAAAGCAACCCACAGGTGACTTCAGTGATGCCTATCTGGTGGGCAAGGGACCTCAAGAGAGTATTTCTGACAGGCAAGCAATACATAACGGTCCAGGCAAACCAGTCTTTCCCCTTTATCCACAGAGAACAGCTCTACATCAAGGTGCTACATTCACCTCCCCCAAAACCCCATGGAGAATTCACATGTTTAGGCTAATGGCTTAAAAAAAAAAAAAATCAGGGTTCTTGCCACAAAATACAATGAAAATGCATGTTTTTCCTCTTAAACACATTTTAGCTTTTGTGAGCTTGTGTGAAAAGAGCCTGTTATTAAGCCTGAGTTATTTAAGCAATATTGGAAGTGCCCCTGCCCTTTTGTTAATTTGCTTGGCTTGGTGCACACATAGCATTTGTTTTATATCATGTGTGGAACTTGCTTCTTTAAAAAGTCTGCAGGTTTCAAATTCCTCTGCTTTTGATAGATGTACTGTATGTACTGTTAGGTTTTAAAAAAAAAAAGTTACAGGTGGCTGCTATTTTTCCCAATTCAGTCCACAAAAGCCCCTTTATTAAAAGAAGTCCTTAATGAAAAAGAAAAGTAGAGCTACTGTATGTGAGGTTGCAAAGATCTCTGGTGGAAATATTTGGTGTTTACATTTTGCCGAACTATTTATACTGTGGACACATACTACACTAAAGGCTCTCTTTTCCCTGCATAATAGAAATCCTTGTGACTGAATTCTATATACTTAGTATGGTTTACATTTTTTTATCCAGCCTTACCACATTTTATTCCACTCTGCTTTCTACATGACTTTGTGGGTCTTTAACAGAGCTGTATAACAGCAACACCTTCTGGATGAAGGGAGGCACTGGAGAATCACTTCTGCCCCGCATCTTGTTGCACCCACCAGCTAGTGTACATTACTAATAAGGCAGAAGTTCAGAATAATAATTAGGATACATCACTAACTGTATGTGCATTTATTGCTTCATTCAGCAGCAATTGTGTAATTTTTAATAACTCTTTCAGAGTCTTTTTCTTTGGAGCACTTTTAACAGTTAACATTCAGGGGTTTAATTACACCAGATTGATGAGTCTAAGTCTCTGCTGTATATACCCTTTGTCTGATGATAGGAAAAAGCAGAGGAGTGCCTTGCTGCTCAGTGGCAGCAGCCACCTCTTCTCCCCTCAGAAGAGGAGTTGCCCACGTGAAGAGCAGCGTTTCCAAACCCTGCTGCCTGCAGCAGAGCTCCCGAAGCCACAGGCAGGCAACCAAAGTGCAGCGGCTTCCATTTAACATCAACAGAGTATCCAAAAGGCTCACAATCTTAGATAAACACCGCAGCCTTCCTAGTGTCTTCATGAACAACCCTCAGCCACTGAAGAGCCCTTAAGAGCCTTTGGCATCAAGGATTTTAAGGGGTTTTTTTGCCAAAGAGGACAGGCGACCCTTTCTGTGTGTTGCTACAAGGCAGCTTTGTGAGCGTAGGTAGGAGACAGAGGCTTGGCGGCAGGAGGACTCCTTTCACTGTCTTTAACTTCAACCTATAGCAATATTTGCTTTTGCAAAATACTGGAGAGAAATACCATTGTTGTAATAATAATAATGATAATGATAATAATAATACCACCTCTAATTAGATCTTTGAACCGAGGTGCAACCAATCATTTTCACACTGCTGTTGTGAGATGAGCACTACCAGAGGAACAGGGAGAGAGAACTGAAGTCCTTGGTGAAAGCCTCTATCAAGGGACAAGAGGCAAAGAGAGGAGCAGAAAGGCTTCCACATTTAAACTTCTAGGCTACACATTTCAAGCATCAAATCCACGATACTTTGCTTTAATGGTGCCAAACTGGTGACTGGTCACATTCTAAAGCAGCAGGCATTATTCAGGAGGCTTATTAGGTCCTGTGACATTCAGTTGGCTTGGAGGATGCAGGACTGAGAGTCCGGATGAGCCTCCCAAACCTGGTTGCTTTTCCTCACGGAAGGCAAGTCACAGTCTGGTTCTTCCTGATGGGTAACTGGATATAGAGTCAGAGCTGACCAATTTTGATGATTTTTCAAAGTGAATACAAGATGTGCATTTTTTGCTTTTCATTTTCAAATGTTAACACAGGTGTGCCTCTGAGCAAAATTTGCCTGTGTTCTTTGCTTTGACACTAGGGTTCTGTATCTTCCATGCCCTATTCACATCCTTGGATTTAACACTGTATCTTCCATGCCCTATTCACATCCTTGGTCAGGATTTTATTTTGTGGGCTATTTCTTTTCCTTCTAAACACCCTTACTTGTGTTAGCTCCAGCAGTGCCAGCTCCTGCCCACCTAATAAAGAAGCCAGTGTACTGCTAAGTGTGCATGCAATGCATCCATCATCCAGAAGACACTTTAACTTTGCTCACTCCATTGTGCAAAACAGCTCTGAGGAGAAGCCCTCTGAGAAATGCAGAAAGAGATTTTCTGTCATGGAAAAAACCCACCCTACAAGTTATGTTTAGGTGTGTCTGTGAGGTGAAAACTCTTCAGGAAAACAAGTTTGTGAGTGGTCTTCATGACATGTTTCACTTTTTGAGGGCTACCGGTACCCACAACTGCCTAGCAGCATGAGATACATAGTCCTCCCAACTAACCATGGCAAACACAGCCTCATCTCCCCACTCCACGCCTCTCTAAGTGCCATCATGTCTGTACCTTAAAAAGAAGGGATCTCAGGCATGATCCTGCATGAGGGCAGACTGCAGCATTAAGAAATCGATGAGCAGGCTGCAGGCAGCTGCTCGGCGTAGCCAGGTGAGGATAGCTAACCAAGCAGTATGGAGAAGGCCATATGGCACCAGCTGTGCGCTGGCTCCCAGCAGGACAACCTCTCCTCTTACGAATGTAATTTCCACAAGGTGCATGAGAGTGAATCGCTACTGCAATAAGCTGTCCTATCCTTTTCCTCACCTCCACCTGTCACCTTCAGGATGCTGGGCTATCACACAAAAGAAAAAGCCAGTGCAACGGAGACTGCAATCACTGAGCCCCATGCTGTGGAGGTGCTCCCTGCTGCCACCAGAAAACGAGTGCACAATTCAGTAGAGAAGCCTCTTCCCTCTCCCTTCTGCTCCGTGTGAGAAATGACTGTTTGCTCCCCACACCTGTAAGTGCCAGGAGCCATGGGGTGATGAGCCAGCAGGACTGTGAGAGAATTGTTGAAGCCTTTCTCTCCGGTCCTGGCAGCACAGCCTCACTCCAAATGACACAGCCCAAACGTACCCCCTGCGCTGGGGAACGGGTTAATCCCAGGACAAGGGGAGTTTGTCACAAACCATCGACTAGACTGAGAATCTCTAGTGAGATTTTAACACGTCTGGTCTGGGATCCTCAATCGCTGATAATGACAGGCATTACCTGACCCAGCCAGCAAGAGGATGGCGATAGCTGTTCTCAAGAATTTGCAAATCGTTCTCCAGTTCCTGGCTCCTTCCCTTTGACTATCTTGGCAGCCTGTTCTGGCAGCCAGACTATCTCACCTAAGACTTCTCCAGCTGGTGAAGCATCTTGGCGCTCCTGCCTCTCTATGCCCACACACTTTCATCAACTTCAGCAGTAACCCTTTTAAGTGTTATCTTCCAGGCCTAATTACTTCAAATACATTTTCTGGCTGACGGCGTTGGACAGGTGGAAATTTAGCGCCATCTATTGCTAACTAATAAAATCCTGGTTTGGTGAGAATGCAAGAAAAGCCCTTTCCTGACGGGAGCCTTGGCTGTAGGATTCCTGCAATCCGGCAGAAGCATCCCTATGGCTGCCAGAAACTCTTCTACTTTCAACTGATGGTTAAAGCCTTGCAGTTTCCTAGAAAATACATCTGTTAGTCTGGGGTGTGACCCTAGCAAATGTCTTCAACCTGAAAATATTGAAAGAACCAGCTTTCTTCTATGATTTCTAAAATTTCTTAATTAAAGTTAAATCTCTCTCTCTCTCTCTCTCAGCCTACTGCTATTTTGATAACAATCCCCTAACCTGTACATCTACCACAGACAAACTATACAGCTGGTCTTGTTATTCACAGTTTGTAGACCCAAACCCTTGGCAACAAGGGCTTGTACCCTCTTTCCTCCTGTGAGCAAATGAAGTGAAAGAATAGAGCAGCCTTGATGGCAAGTGGCATCCCCCTGAGCTCAGCTGCAGCCAAGGAACATCCCAACCACCTGAGAAGGAGACTAAATAGTCAGCATTGCTGGCTGGTGGGAGAGGACTACGTTTCTGAAGAGATGTTAGTGAAACTGAAAGTTATATTTATGTCAAAAGTCTTTACCTGCATGGGATTAAATAATTAAAAAAATGCATATCCCTAATAAAATAAGAACCCAAAAAATAAGAACCTAAAAAAATCCTGTCAAGGTACAAGAGAGTAGGGAGTATCAATTTCCATGACAGACACAAAAGCTGGGTCCTTTCACAGCCTTGTATATAGCATGAGCACATCTGAAGTGATGACCATTAAAGTTAGTAGGATAGATGAGCAGCCATTCGAAAACACTTATTAAACCAAAGTGCTGCTATACACGACCTGCAAAGGCCAGAAGCATGTTGTCTAACTCTGTGATGTCTCCAACTGATACGGCTGCAAAAGGAGAGGTAAGAGATGATGAGCAACACTAGTTCAAAGTATCTGCAGCCATAAAGTAGGGACATCTTAAAACTGTTAGAAAAATTACCTAATGCAGTGTAAACAGCTGTCTCTGTTTTATTGTAAGCTCCATAATATGTAGTAGGGTTTTGGGTTTTCTTTTCTTTTAAAAAGCCCTACATGCTGTAGACAGGAAAAAACGATTTTTAAACAGGTTTTTGATGAAGAGGAAAGGTGGAATGTGTGTATTACACTGTTTTAAAAAAAAAAAAGGAAAGCCAAGAAAGAGCAATCCAAATGTTTGGTTTACTTTGCAAAAGATGCTTGGGACTTTTAAGGTTGTCTTGAAGGGTTGTAGGATATGACTCATGACTTTGGGTTAGGCAATACTACTGATCCTAAAAATCAACATAAAATGTGCAGTAATCAGCAGTCAGCATGCTTTTTGTAAATTAATAAAAACCCTTTTTCCTCACAAAAACACAGAAGGGTGAAGAATAAATCAAAATGAGAATTAAATATTCAAATTCATGTGTGTTCTCCTTGTGACTCAGCTTAATTTAATATAATAGCCCAGATAACTTCCCACTGCTGCCCAGAAGTTAAGAGACCACTTTCATTTCTCGACTGGTTTGAGAACAGAGCCTGGTTCATACGGCTCTGCCACTGAGCCAGTCCTGACAGCTCTGAATGTGACTTTAACTCTCTGTTTGATCCCTGTCTCCTTGTCCTGTTCCCCAGAGCCTTACCTAAGCAGTGGCAGCAAGCAGGTTGTCTTGCCAGCATTGCCAGGAGGAAAGGGGAGGGTAAAACCTTATTATGGACCAGATCTAGCCCATCCACTGGCCAGCTTTAATTTAGAGCAATATAAAGGACAAGGCAAGACAGACTGTCAGTAGGGGAAAATTTGTCCAAATCTATGTGTGGCTGGTACTTCTGCTCAGCAAATCAGCGGTGGTCCTTAGACAGAGCCCCCAGCAAGATGAAGAGATGCTGAAGGAGAAGAGTGTGTGCCTGACAGGGCACCTACCCACTCACCCAGCTCTGGCACAGGGTTGGTGCAGTCAGGGTCCAAAGCCACTTGGCCAACCCACCAGCTCTCTGGGAGTCAGTAATGCTGCCCAGTGTCTGCTGAGGGCATCCTCCCACCAGGAGAATGTAACTGAACAGCCCAACATAAGACTGAAAAGTGAATGGTAGGCTGAAATTCAAACAGCAAAGAATTAAAAATTACTTTACCATGAATCTGAATACTACTGGTAATGACCTGGGGCATATGAATAGAAAAATAGAGAATGTGATTTAAGGAACTAAACCTGTAAGGTCACTCTCATGGGATGACAATGATGATTGTGGTCCATTCTTCAGCAGACTCTGCCAAATGCACCCCTTTATACATTATATCAGTGTAAGAGGGATTTTATTTCAGTTTTTGTTTGATTTGGAAGAAACACAGTACTAAAGCTTTTAAATAAGTATAAAATTAACTAATACTGCTGTGTTTCTTGGCAGGACTGATATGGAAGGTTTCATGTTGAAATACACTCCCTACCTCTGTTCTCTGTATTTTTATTTTTGCTTTCTTTTTGTGAGGACAGGGTGCTAGATGGCAGGAAAACAGAGGATGTTATTTTGTCTGGAAGGCTGACCTATTTTTCTTCTGCACCAGTTTTAAAACAGGGAAGGTAAGTAGAACAAGATCAAATTTCCCAATCTATTGGCCAACTTCTCATATTAGGTAAATAAGTGGTTATTGGTTAAAGTGAAAATGGTTACAAATAATCTGCTGGAGAAGGCAAGTACTCAGGTCTGCTCCTGTAAGTAATGTGGTAAAAGTAGTTATGGGTGAAGGAGGGATATTCTAGCTTAAAACAAATCTTGGTACATTACAAAAGCTCTGCAAAAGCCTGTTCTAACACACACAAGCTCCCAGGGCTGTCAAGAAAACACCAAAGACCTGAGTCGCTTGGGATCAGTAAGTTTAAGCACAATCTGTTCTTCCTGAGCTATGAGAGTCCTGTGAGACTACGACTCCATTCCAAACTTCTGCTAACAGCAATGCCAACTAGGAGCATGGTGAATTGTGATTTCCCCAGCAGAGCTGTGCCAAGCAAAGCCCCAGATGACTCCGTTTGTTCCAGCAAAACTGTGGTTTTCCTGGTATAGCTGTTCCTGCGTGAGGCTGTGGCCAGGTATGGTCTTACTATATAAACAAAATAAAATGCAGCTTCACTGGTAGAGCTACAGCTGTATGTCTGGACTGAGGAAACGTACCTAAGCATGGACATAAGAGCATAGTATAGCACAGTTAGGTTGTAAGCAGAGTTGCAGGTCAGTTATGTACAGCAAATCTAAAAATCCATTGCTACTTCACAGAGGCTTTAGCGTTCTCTTTTGCAGTAAGAGAAGTATTGGTGTTTACTCAGAGATTGTGAACTGAGAAGATGCAAGGCACTTTTTTTCTTTTGTGCATGAAAAACAACAACATTTCTCACATTCCCTACAATTTTCAAGGGAGGGGAGAACTGCACATATCCCTTGATGGACATCTTTCTTCAGGTAAGAAGAAAGATCCAGTCATGCATCTCAAGTTAAAAGAGTAATTTGCCTGGAAAGTTAAAATTGTGATAAACAACTTAGAGTCGTTCTGCCAGCAGAAATCAGAGGGGTCACAACATGATTGCTGGAGACAAGGCAGGGTTTGGGTGCAAGCTAAATGAAGAAAAGTTGGGAGCTCTGTATATTATCAGGGAATGAATGTTCCTGCAGTTCAGGCATTCAAAAATCGCATTACCCTGGAAAAGCCAAAGCAGGGACAAGATCTAGACATGAATGTAATAAATACTGACTGTAGGGGCTCCAGGGCAGATGTCAGCTCGTACTTCTGCAGTGGAGGTCATGGAAGAATCTTTCTGGTACTTTTTTTCTTTTAAACCATCAGTACAGAGTGTGTTTAAGCAGCAGGAAGGGACCAAATATAAGTCTTATTTTCTATGTCTCAGCCACCTTACCTCATCTTGTACATCTAAAGATTATCTAATCTGCTAGATAAATATGGTGTTACACAAAGGAGGCAGAAGGCAGCTGCAGAATAACCTCCTTGTGGAAGGGACTCTGCTGCAGGTACAGTTTGCAGAGGTAGCCTGATGGCATCCTGCCCTGGCCTGGCCAGAAAAGAGTCCACAATGCTCAATTCTTCACAACACACGCAGGCACCAAAGGGCTCTTACAGCTATGAACTGCACATGCAGCCAGGCAGGTTTGGAGCAGAGAGATCTTGGCTAAGTCACTGAACTGCAGCTCAAGTCCATCTTTTCTCTCCTGAGCAATAACCAATGTGTTGTTTTTTCCACAGATGGCTGTGAGGTTTCCTAGTTGTGTGGGCTTGGGTTAAGATCACAAAAATAAATGCAGTAAATGCTTCAAGTCTCACCTGTGTGGATTCTTTTACTCTATGCTGGTTAGTAACATAGAAGAGCTTTGTACTTGCAAAACAGCTGGTCCTCAATTACAAAAACTGTGTGTGCAAAAAGTACAACCACTAAACACACAGGCACAGAAACTTGGCTTTCTGGTGCAGTCTCCAAGGTCCTTCCTCTTGCAACTTGCCTCCCTCATCTGAGGTCCACGTTGTGTTTGGTCCCCATGCACAAAGAAGGAGGGCTTAAATTTCAGGTGGCCAGGCACTCTTGAAAAAACATAGCACTGTGCATATAGATGCTGGTTGTTGGTATAATTAATTTGCTTTTAAACAGTCATAATCTCAGAAGATATCACTTGGGATGCAGAGTGGAACATTTAGGCAATGCAAACTTTTCCAAGGTTAGGTGAAAATGAGCTGGGTGTTTATTTGTTTAAACCAGAATCAAGGCTGTAGACTGACAAGGCCTGGAATTATAGAAGGTTTGGCCATGAATAAGTTTGATTTTCTTGCATTTAAATGTCACTGTCAGCTGTAGGCAATGTTCCAGCTTGCGAAGTTTTACTGAAACTGGAAGCAACACTGAGCTTGGCAGAAATGTGATTGTAAGGTTTAATTGAAAGAGTAAGCATGCTACTACAAATTAATGTGGAGAAGGCAGCCATGGTGGAATCTGTCTTCAGGTCCATATGGCCCCTCCATTGCTCATTGATCATACAGCTTGTCATGCATGGATCCTCACAGGAGCCTCTCCGTTTGCTGAGAACTATTACCCCCATTTTACAGCTGGAAAAGAGGAGCTAGGAGAGTTACCTGCCTTGCTGAAAGGCACAGAAAGGAATTGATCAAGGGTAGCTGCTAACCTTTCCTTCCTTTCCACATTGCTTATAATTTTTCCCTAATGAAAATC
This sequence comes from Antrostomus carolinensis, assembly GCF_000700745.2. Taxonomy (NCBI): domain Eukaryota; kingdom Metazoa; phylum Chordata; class Aves; order Caprimulgiformes; family Caprimulgidae; genus Antrostomus; species Antrostomus carolinensis. Next base: position 78,215 of record NW_010311434.1, read on the forward strand.
ACTTCTTATCTGATAAACTTATCTTATGCACTGCAGAGGAAACCAAGAGAAGCAGTGCATTTTAAAAATAAATTGTTACAAACCAACATGTTTTTAGCAATTTTCTATAATTGCAGTTTGATTTTCAGTTTTCCTGTGAAAGATCTCAAACTTATCATTTTATGACTGAATGAAACAGTAATTGTTAAAATATACTTGGTTGCTTATTGATGATCTGTGGGTCATAATTTTCTTTTTTTCCTGAAAAATTACTTTTCAGTTTTTAAAGTGAAAACCATACATTCTCTGGCTACCAGCTCTACACAAACACAAGATTATTTTTCCTGACAATATCTATTTTATCAGAACAACAACAACAAAAAAAAAATGGTTAAAGCAGATTAAGCAACTCTAAGCAGATTAATTTTGACTTGAACTTCATATATGACTCGATGAGAGTTGCACTGGCTCAAACATTGTTGGATCTCCCTCTTGCTGCTTAAATCGTAGTAACAAATAATAAAGTCTTGTTCATATTACTCTCTCTTTCCAGCAAAAAGTTGCCACAAAGAGGCTGTGAGGTTTGGCAGAGATACGTACGTGTTCAGAAAATAAACTTGGTGTTTAAATATGATTTTATCCTGTAAAATTTGGGGAAATTTCCCTTTGGCAGCCTAAACTTCAGCCTTATTGACATCTCTCAAGTACTGAAAAAGCTTGCCAATAGGACACATATGCAAAAATGGGGAAATAGTCTAGATGTTGATATCTTTTTTTGTTGAAATGTGAAATTGAAACATGGAATAAGGAGTTCTCCTTTGTGCCACTTGGATGTAGCAGCATGCAGACTAACAAAGGGAATCCTTCCAAGGGACTCAGAGTTAAAGAGCTGTAAGAGGTACAATCAAGCTCTTAAGATTTCCCTTAGCAGGGGAAAGGAGTTGCAAGGTAAGAACTCAATAACACTTATTTTTCAAAAATGGAGCAGCCATCTGACATAAGAAATCTGTTGATTGGTTATGGTTCGTATGCATAACGCTAGTATCAGTTACAAGGATTTCATGCACATATTGTTAAATAAGCCTCTGCCTAAGCTGTCAGACTGTAGCCTGGTCTCCATGAAATAAAGTAAGTAAATAAAAAAATAAGCTTTGCTTCTTTGGAGATCATACTGCACAAGGGAGAAATTGCACCACCACACAGGGTCTCAGAGTCTTTCCATGACAACAAAAATACAGGCAATGAATTTAGGTAATATTATCTCTTTAGGTTCATTATTTGTTAAAAAGAAGTGCTCATTTCAAGAATATGGTGGGACTGAACAGCAAAAAGTAGGTTCCTCACTCAGGAATCCTCAAATGTGCCATGCAAGTAAACCCTACATTCCCCAAACTGTGTTTCTTTGTTCCTTCAGAAAAGCACATGCAACTCTACCTTTCTCTGCTCTCCACCTTAACACACACAGGGGCTACAGACTCCACAGGCTGAAAAGTCCTTGGCAGAGCCATTGACAAGTCTGAAGATCTTTGGATTAATGACTCACCTGATGGCAGCTATTAGCACTTCCCAGCCTAACACTATCAGCAAGGGTAGATGAAGACACAAAAACAGAGCAAGAGAAAAAGTAGGGCAGTGTATCACTGCTAACCAACTCTTGTCTCACCTTCACAACCCTCATGGCTTTGCAAGCCTGCCTTAACGGTGTGAAGATTGCTGCCACTTGACAACTTAGTAGGCATTTTGATTACACTAAGTACAGGACGGATGGGGTCTCTCCTCACCAATGAGTTACTGAGCCTTCCCCTTTAGAGGAAGAATCCTCAGTAGAAAACTGTTTGGCAGCAGGCATTAAGGAGGATTTCTATCCTTGAGTTTAGCCCAAACTCAACTGTTGTTCCTCAAGAGCCACAAAAATATTCCACCTTCAAAAGGAGGGAATAGCAAAGGGAACCTGTGCTAAGAATTATGCTTAGATGTTAATATATTGTTGGATGAATTTTTGAGACAGAAATATAAACAGCTGACAAACCACTCAAGTTTTCTGTTCTTTGCATGGTATAAGTAAGAACAGAGTCTGTGGTGGAGGAAGGGAATGATGATAAGTTTAGAAGCATTTATAGGGAGTCTTAGCTGGTAGGATCCAGAGCAATGGGATGGTCAGAACCCCATCCCTAGAGGTAAAAGATACTGGGACAGTAGTCTGATCTGTGGCATTTTTCTTCAAATTTTCAAGCACTGAAATTTCCTAAAAAGATGGGAGTATTTTTCACTGTCTTTGTTCTAATCAGTTTTCAGCCATGCCTTTATGATTAAGATACAAAATCTTCAGAAGTTCTTTTCTTTTCCAACCTGGGACCTCACAGTAAAGGAAATATTGCAGCCCTTGCTCAGGAACAAGTCTTATATGAGCTAAAGGAAGAAAAGAACCCAGAATTCAGCAATGACTTAAGCAAGGTCTGGTGCATAAAAGTTTAAGAGCCATAATAAAAGTGGATAGCACCTGGGAGATATTCAAACCCTAACATTTCATATGGGCATGACTTCTTAACTGGTTTCAGCTCCTTAATATCTCTGTCATGGCTAGAAAAGCTGTCCAGGTCTTCCTGTGCATGGGGTCTGTGCATATGCTTCACCTTTCTGTGGTCAAGCAGTGACCTGGACACTCAACTGCTCTAGTGCCAGCAGTGCCACAAAGGGAAGGTAAGGGATGGGGCAGCTTGAAATGAGAAGAGTGGAGCCATTCTCTTCATCATGCTCAGAGCATGAAAGTCACCTCAAGTTAGGGGCTGAGCTAATATCAGTTGAATTTCAAGTTTCCACTGAAATTAACGTTTCCACTGGCTCTGCTTAGTGATCATCTATGTAAACTTCACCTAAAAGGCAGGTGAGTCGCAGTCTTTGTTTTTGGCTTAGGTGAGGTACACTAGATGAATTTAATCCCTGTCAAAATGACAGTCCTGGCTGTTTCACAGGTGATAGTGTTTCCGGCAGTGGCAGCCTCCCAGCATGTATTTAATTTGTACATCTAGAAAAAATGAGTATAAAATCACCTGCACAGGCTCCTCCAGACAGAGGCTTTACCTACACCTGCCTTGGGCAGAGCCAGAGGGGTCCATGGATCCATGCTGTGTACTGAAGAAGACTGGCCCCATTGCTGAGCATTTACAAAACCCCTGCTTCACAGATATTACCACGTATCTAATCAGTACTGACTTGATCAGCCTTTTGTTTGAAAGGTGTATGTTTTGTAGACTAGGTATAGGCACGTATGCCTTAAACATGGAATCATTATCTCACCCAATAAGAAGACAATTTAAAATATTTCATTATTAAAAGTCCCTTTGATAATATACAGTGTCCAAAATTAAAGCATGGGTGCATTTTACAGTCTGTGCTTAGAACTGACCCATTTTAAACATTTGTTTTTCTGCTTATCCTTTGAAGTCAGATATTTATCTCACAAATACTGAGTTTGGTTATGATATTTTCTTTGTATACGATTTTTCTTTACCTTGCTCTAAGAAAAATTAGTCCATATTGCCATCAAAGTAAAGGATAAATGCCTATATATCACTAGAAGCATAAATTAACCAAAACTGAACATTGAAGAATTAAATTGAAGAATTATCATGTGATATGAAAAAAAGTTATAAAACAGAGGTTGTTCTGAAGTCACTTCAGAAGGACTTATTTGAGTCACGATTGTCTTATATAACATGGCACTGACAATGCTCAGAATTCAATATCCTAAATTTGTACAGATACAATATAGTACAATACAATAACTCACAATGCAGGTGAAGCAGGGCAAACATTTTCTTACCTGGCATTAAAAATCATTCCCTTGGGAGAGAAGAGAAGTAGACACCTTCCACATTCTTGTATTTGTTTTTATAAGTTCCTCTTTGGACAAGCATCCAGAACAACAAAGGTGCTACTACATAAAACTTTGCATTTCTTGGCAACAGGGCGATTCTTTAGCAGCTCTGTTAAAATCATCACTGTGATGCCACAGTATCAGAACACTGAGCTAAAGGAAAGGAAGAAGAAAAACTGAAATTCAACCCTTTTGTTGATATACCCTCAAAATTGGCATTTCTAATTCTAATACTGACTGCCTATATTGGAATCCCCAACTTATTCCCTTGACCTGTTTATATGTACATAATGCAGGTTTTTTTTCCTTCTGCTTTGTCCCCCCCCCATCATATTTTAAAATGTGGTTTTGTCACATCAAGTTTACAAGACTATGTATAGCAGATCAGAGTCCTCAGCCCTGATACTCTCCATCCTCAAGAACACAGTGCTGGTTGTGGTACTGCAACAAATGCTTTATTGACCAGAACTACTGCCAGCTACTGAGAGGTTTCAAAAGGGAGGAAAAAAGGGGTCTTTTAAGTTTTGCCAAAAGACACATGTCTGTCTCTGAAGCCCACTCAGCACCCTGCAGGATCAGTCCTCAAATTATTAGTACTTGGGATAAGCAAGTTTTGAGAGCTGTCTTATTGAAGCTCAGGCTAGAGTTACAGTTAAGAAAGTTCCCTTAGGATGAAAGTGGAGAGGCCAAAATACAGGAATAAAGTCTGATTCTTACATGTTAGGCTCATTCTCCTCCCAGTAATTAACAAGTCTTAGTACATACCTGTCTACAGGTTCTTTTAAGTGTCCTGTATCCATGCCAGCTTTCTCTGAAGTCACTGGGAACCAAACCAGATGGAAAATTTACCTTGATGGGTACTTTACCACCACATGGATCAGTGCTACCTTTAATCCCCCTGCACTGAAAAGGGGGAATATGTCAAGCATTTTGGTAAATACAGCTACTACATATGGCAAATGTCAAGATTTTAATGACACTCATTTTTCAGTGCTTTCCATCTTCAAAGGGTTTCCCATTGGTTGACATATTTTAGAGTAACAACTATTCAAAAGTGCCCTGTGAAATAAGTGCTCAAAGTAGAAAGTTGTTTTCTGGCTTTCTTCTCTCCCTTGAGTTCATCACCCCAAAACCCTTAGAACGGTGACTGAATTCCATCACTGCTACATATTCCTGGCATGTTAAAAGCTGTTTCATGAAAACATGGTTAGCAGGTAGGTAGTTTTGCTGCTGGATTTGTCCAGCATTCTACTGTAAGTGAAACAACTGGCTCAGCCTCCAGGCTTGGCAGGGCAGATGCATGTCTGACATTGTTAAGTCCTCATTTTTTTTTTTTCCTCTGAGTGTCATATCCTTAGACTTCAGTGGAAGCCAGAAGGCAGAATATGGGCTTTGCATTTTGGTTATAAAACTAGTTTATCTCTCACCACTTGCATCTTGTTCTGCTCTTCTTAAATGCCACACTTCATTCAGTAATTCTTTTTTCTTTTAATCCAGCCTTCAAGAATGTATTTCATAACAGCTCCCATCTATCAGATAATTATGCTTAGTTAGCTGTACTCAACAATGATGATTCCATAACATACCACAAACAGGTGTCCATCAAATTCCTTTATTGGAGACAGAAACATTGCATAATTACAGATTTGATGAGGAAAACTGCAATAGTATAGATTGTTTCTACTGCCAGCAAAATACAGTTATTACAGGATTTATAGATGTACAAATATAAAGTGTTTCTTTCATGCCAGATGGTCTGTACACAACAATGCCATTAGGAATGCTTAATTGTGCTTCTACAAAACCTTTAGAGAAGAATGAGGTAGAGTTTCCTTTAGTTTATCCAGTATTTTTTCACACATCTGTCCTTTACTGGTTTTATATGCTCAGATCCTTGTAAAATACCCAGTTAACATTAATAATTTAAATTAACATTAAAACAGAGACACTTCAGGCTTGTTTACTTCTCCCTCTTTATGCTGCTAATTTCCTACTGCTTATATGCTACAATTCCAATAACTACTACTGCGCTCTTCTGAATTCCTCAAAGGTCAGATAGATTAGGATATTTGTCTTTTCAAAGGTACTGCTTCAACAGAAATAATTTGTAAAAAGCTCCAGATAAAATTCTTACTTGTCTCCATCATGGCAAAGAACCTTTGACATTCTGTCACTCTCCACTATAGTGGCCAAGCCAGAGTCCAAGCCACCTCCCCAGGAGATGGAGGGAATAGATTCACTCTTTGTCAATATCCTCTACTATGGAATAGAGTTAAGGATATATTTGTCTCCTATTTGCAGTTCAGCTATGGGACCATTAGAAAATGAACATAAAGTAGGGGAACAGAATAGGTCACTGACCTGTAGAAAACAGTTCCTCACTGTTAGATGATCTGGAGCATTATCTGTTTGTTTTGACCTAATACTTTACTGTTTCATCACATATAAGTGTGTTGCAGGTTTCAGTTAAGATACTAGGGCCCAAGTTATGAAAATGCAGGCACAGATTTAAGTATTTAAGGAACTGAATACAAGCATTCTTAGATAGCAATAATCTACCGTCCTGTTAGACCTTTGGTGTACCCAAGTAGTCTCTGTTTTGAGCTGAATGAGAATGGTAATAATGTTCTTCTGAGCTTCTGTCTTGACTGACTTGGTGGGTAATTTTACTCTCACTCCTTGGTATACCTGTTCTGGAGACAGGAGACTTTTCAATTTACTTTTTGCTCTGGCATTTGCTGCAAGCACTTAGTACTTACTAAAAATCCAGGAGTGCACTAGCATGGTACAGTAGAGAAGAAACCCATTATTTCACCTGAAGAGGTCACAATTCTAGTGGTGACCAAATCATGATGAAGAAGGGATTTGGCATCCAGGAAGAAGGTGATTACATAAATAACAATAATGTTTGCTTTCTTCTCATAACCTACTGAGATATGATAGTTTAAGATAATAATTCAATGATACTGTATCAGAATTCTAAAGTGAAAAGCAGTATTTTAATAAAAAGGTGCAAAATTTAAAAGATTCTGTGTTCATAACTTGATCACTTTGATCATAAAATGAAAGAAAGTCTGTTCCTGCTCGAGACAACTCCTGAGTTCCTCCATCTCACACTGAAATGACCGCTCTAAGCTTGACAGAATCAAGTCCTATAAAGAGTTAGCATTATTAAGAGAACCAGCTCTTAGAAGCTTTCCCAATTCTTGCTTGGGGGGGGGGGGGAACCAAAACCAGACAAACAAAAAAAGCACTTATTTTATCTACTATTTCCTGCCTACCTCTTTGGTAAAAACCAAAAATGATCAGTGTTGGAAAACCATTTGGAACACTGTAGTTAATGACTTTGTCTTCTCTTTTTCTACCTTAACTTTATCCAGCAGATATGTTGAAGACTTAAAAATTCTATATCAAAGTCTTAAATATTCCTTAAGATCTTCCTACGAATGTGAAATTTAAGATTCTTTTTTTAAACAATGACATGAGAATTCAGGATTGTGGTAAAAATCAGACACAATAAATTAAGTTTTAAGATAAGCAAACAGTATAAATTCATGTTCAGAGAGAGAGATAAGGATCTAGCCATGCTGTTATTATCAGTGAATTTAAACACCGCAATTTTTAGTAAATTTGTGTGTGGTTAACCTTGCTAGTGTAATCAATGAGATTTATTTCTATCTGAGCTACTAAATCAAAAATGTTTGTTCCAAATCTAACTCTTGACTATTCTAATTCGGTATTGTTCCATATCTGCTAAGCCCTAATGCACGTGGCTGTTCTAGCTCAAGATAATGGAGAGGTTAGTTTCGTTTATGGAGTTGGGGGATATTTGCTGACTATGCCATAGATGGCACTCAGATTCTGCATAGTCAAGGAAAATATGCTGGAATTCCCACTAATGACCATCACACTTAAAGCAAGGCATGGACAGAAGGATTGCTACAACAGTATTTTTCACTAATGCAATATATCAGTACTGTCTTCTGCTAAAATGACTACAAATACAAATACTCATTAAGAAGTAACCTGATCTAGTGGAAGACGTCCCTGCTCACTGCAGGGCGGTTGGACTAGATGACCTTCAAAGGTCCCTTCCAACCCAAACCAATCTATGATTCTAAGTTATTTAGCTTAAATGATTTAGGACCTATGAGTTATTTTTCCAAATCTTGAGGATAGTGACAAAATACAGTAAAACACAGCTCTTCGACACTTCACAGTTGCTAAAAACTGCAGTTCAGAAAATGTGTAGCCAAGATTGATAAAGAGGTCTGTCTCAGTGCTACATGACAAAGGTGTACCTCTAGAACAGTTGTAGTTTAATAACTGTATATTGATTGGTACAATGCTTCCTTCAAGCATCACTTTTAATTAAGACAGCACTGTTTGAGAGCTGGGGGTGAATTCTCTTTTCAAGATCTTTCTGTATGCTACTTTATATTTTGAACTACATATTTTACCTGTTTATGGGTTCATACAGTAAATCTTAAATATATTTCTCATTCAAATAACATTTTTTCTCCTGCATAATCAAGATACTTTAACTCTAAAGCAATCCTTGAAATACTGGACTTTGCATGACATTTTCTCTGCTGCTCAAAAAGCTTTCTGGAAAGCTTATTTGATCTGTAGTAAAAGAACTTTTTATGCAAAAGTTTGGATTAGAGTTAAAAGTGGTATAAGCGGTAGTACTACTACTCTGCACTTACAAAGAGGTTAGGTAACTTGACCAGGGCCACAAAGTTAGTGGCAGTCTGTTCAGGCATTACATGTGCAGGTGGTAACGTGCAATTCTGATCCCTGAACACCTGCAAAATGAACAAAATACTTTTTTTTTTCTTTTTTTTTTAAACTGTCGCTATGGCTAAAAGCAAAAACAATGCAAAATTTGCTTAAATAGTCACTTTTAGATATGGGACTAAGCGGCATCATGATAGGAGGCTGGAGAAAAGGAGTTGCAAATCTGTGTGGAAGGCAGAGAAAGACAGCAAGGAGTAGCCCACCTCAGGGCACACTCAGCCACCATTTACACCTGCTCACCTCTCAGTATACAAGCCTGCCCCTAGAACATTAAAACTTACCATCAGCAGGGTGAATCCCTATGTGCCACAGTCTGGCAGGCTGTGCCACCATCTCTGTATTCTATTTCATAGCAAGGCACTATCAATAGAGAGTTCATACTAAGCAATCTGTTGAGATTATGCAGATTGTTTTGAAGAGACCATTGAATCTGAGAGAGTTCCTCCTCTAACTAGGTGGCTATGAGATCAGTCCCAGCTGTTTTTCTGTCTACCTCCTTGGAAGACCATGTATTAGACAGACATTTGAAATAATCTGCACTCCAAATGACTCTTTCAAATACCATCTTTTTCCAAATTACCATTCTTCATGCCTGAGGAAAAATAAGTATAAAATAAGTATAAAGGAAAAGATCAATGATCTCTCTGTTGAATTAGGTAAACCCTAGAACAAGACTTTATCTAGAAAAAGGAGTGGAGGACAACTGCTTTTTGGCTTGAGACAGTTGAACAGGTGTAAACAATGGCTGGGCAGAGAGATAGCTCACTATCTTGCTTCTGTCTTAACAGACTTCCCTTCTATATCCCAGAAGATTCATGTTTGCTTTGCACTGCCACAGACTGAACAGATTATCTACCCTAAGCACGAACCTTTATTAGCATTCTCATCAGAATCTGACACTGAAATTCTCAGCAAATTCGCCCTCATTGCAGATAAGAATCTAGTTAAATAATCCCAGTTGCTGAAGCCATAACTCTTGGCATCAGAACAACTTGTATGAAATGCCAGTTTCATGAAAAGTTCTCTCATTTGAAGAACTTCCTGTCTATGCATGAAACATGCTCACCAAACCGAAAATTAAGGACATGCTCAATACTGAAAATAATAATCAAAAGAATGAAGGGGAGAAGAAAGAACATACAAAAATTAGATTTCATTATTATCATTTTAAAGTACCACTATTTGTAAAACATAAGCATGTGAAAGGCTGAATCTCATTTGATCAACCCAATTAAACATGAAATAATTGCAGCCAATTATGCAAATATCACACAACAATATTAACTTGTTGATCTTTTTTGAACAGTCTCAAATTCTCCTGATGTTAGACTATCTTATGTCTTAAACGATCAATCAGCAGAACCATAACTAAGTGATGAAGAACGGATAATTGTGTAGTTATGATGTACAAAACTCTTTCTATGTAAATCTGCTGCAATTAAACAAACAGGGCACATGAAGAAAAGATGTGCAGATGTTCTTTTATAATCTATTATTAGCTCAGGGAATACCACAGTTCCCTCCTATATTTTACAAACAAAACTAGGGAGAATGTAATACCAAATACTCACTATTATTTACACATATTATTTATTTCCTTTGGTTAACAAGGTAAAAAAGCAGTGGTAGAATACAACATCAGAACAATTTCCTGTCAGCTCCCTTCTTTAGGTTTTAAAGGTTAAAATCTAGAACCTATTCAGCTGGATCCTATTTGGAAACAAGCACAACTTTGAGTTGACATAGCCAGAGTAAAGCAATTATCCAAGGTGTTAAAAACAACAGTTAACGTACACATACAACATTATCTCATTCTTCTCTGCTAGAAAAGTCTATGCATTTCTGTGGATCATTCCAGTTTCAGCTCTCATCATTTTGAAGTCTCCATCAGCTCAAAATGCACAGCAAAAGGAAAAGTGTGTCTCTGGTCAGTGCAGGAAACAGTACAAACCACAATAAATGAAAAAACCTGGTTTCCTCACATTAAATGACGTGCATCCAACTTAAGGAGAGTTTTACACCACAGAAGAATAATTCTTCTGACTGGTCCTTATTCATTCTGACTAGTGAAGAGATCACTGCTGGTAACAGGGATTTTTGATATATATTTCGATACCAGTCAACTCTATCAACATCCTGAGATGTATCATACAGCTACTTTGGCATGCATCTGAAGTCAGATATTTCCACTTTTCCTTTTGCTGCTAAATCTAAAATGAACATAAGAGGACAGATTAGATAGTTCAGTAACAGGAAGCCACATGTGGTTGCTCATTTTGTATCTTTAGATAGCTCCATGCCACACTCTTGTTAAAGGCACTCTTTAGTTATGATACTTGTCTCATTGGATAAAACTCTCTACCCCATATTTCATCTTAACATATTTCCCATGTTAAATTTTCCACCCGTCTAATTAAATAGAAGACTAACAGTAGATTATAATACCAGTAGGATACTGAATGAAGACCAGCGTACAATACAGATTCAAATGGTCAGAAAAGCAGACACACAATACTATTGCTACTGTAAGTGAAACAACATTTTGTGCTCGCAGTTGTATTCTAAAGAGAAAACCATCCATCAAATTTTAACAAGGGTTACATTGTCAGAGAGAACCTTCAACTGTTCTTCATTAAAAGATCAGATTTGACTGCACTGAAAGATAGTAAAAGCCATGAATTTGAGGGAGCAAAAGAAAGTCATGGCTAAGTATGAGTTGTTTTTAAAATCTGACCAAAAAGGAACAGGAAAGCCATAAGGCTACTTTTTAGCAGTTGCATAAGGCATGGATGGTCTATTAGAAATTGTGTTTTGCCTTTTCAAACTATGTTAACACATGCCAGGAACTACAAAGGACTTACAAAGTGTGAGAGAGATACTGTTGGGTCTTAAAAAAAGAAAAAAATAAAGTGCTAAATATTTCCCTTAATACTGGTGCATCTCTACTGCAAACTATGGCAATAAATGTTTCACTTTTACTTCTTATAGGACTCCGTTAGTGCCAATAAAGTTCCACCAGTTTTACACTGAAGTAGCACTTTGGAACATTGATAGAGAATATGGTGATCCTTTTTGGCAAGAGATATCTTAAAGCTGTTCAACAAAGCTGTGTGCAAAAAGAGGAAGCTAATAAATATGACAGTATAATTGTTAGTGAACGTTTGCAGAAGTTATTTCCCTGACTATGGGCTACGTGCTCTATACTGCTTCCAAATGGAATCAAGAGTGTATGTGAGAGCAGCAGTATATAAAGAAGCATGTGCTTAATCAGGACAAAACCAGAGTCTGAATGAAATATCTTTCCTTCTTGTGCTAGGTATTTGTGTTGAACAACAGAGCTTGTTCCTTAATAGGAAGGCCCTGTTAAAATATACATGTGTCAGTGGAGGCCAGATACATCTCACAGCGAGTGAAGGGGATGAGAAAAACATTTTGCTGATCTAAATTATGTGGCTGGATGTTGAAAGAAACTCTTCATAACAAAGGTGGGGTTGCTCTGAAGAGTGGTTCAACTTTCACAGCCACACTGGTCTAATCTTATTTTCTACACATTCACTCAGAAGGCAATACTTGTGTCTGTGCTAGGCCAGACAAAGGGTAATTCTTGTCCCAGCAGGACTTGGCCCTGCCCTGTAAATCATGTATGGAAGGACGTATTCAACTGTTAGAGAGGTATGCACTGCCCAGGCAGCCACTGCCTATCCCCGTGGAGGGAAAGGCAATAGGCCAACAGGGAGCATACTGCAGGCTAGATCGACTCAAAAGAATTTTGACCTAAAGGACAGAGCTGTTATTTGACAGAGAATGCATGAGGGGATCTAGAGGGCTATGCAAACTCAGGAATCTCCCCCACAAGCAGAGTATGAAAGGAAAGAACATATGGCTAAACTTAATTGTTTCCCGAAAACAGAGCAAAAGGCAGAAAAATGTCAACAGAACCCTGTGGCCAACTAACAGGCGATGTCTTTGTGTCATATGACAACGTGCTCTGCTGGTGATGGCAGTTAAAACAAACCAAACAAACTGAAGAGCAGTTGAAGAGCATTTTACAAGTTTTCAGGCTGTACATAAGACACAAGGACGTACTAAGAAAACGATTAGGAAAGTTCTATTGCTTACATTTTAGCACCTCTACCAAGAAAACAGTCTTCTACTAACAGGATTACAGTAGAAATCAAAATGATTGTCTTCACATTCACCAGATTGTGGAAACAATCATCCTGGGGAGCAAACTGATACAGAAACTATGCTACGCAGAGGCAGCTACAAAAATTGTCATTATTCATGTCTGTTCTGTCTGGAGGGTCTGAACTCTTCCACTTTCACGACACCAGCACTGCCCAGTCACTGTCTTCTCTTCCATACTGAAACAAATAAAAAATGGAGTTTAAGAATAAAAGTAACAGTGTACAATTATGATAACTTCTTAGGTCTAGCCTCAGAAAGGTTCATATTCACTGCCTTGATAGCAATTTACATTATTTCTTATGCCTTTACTTCATCTTTGATTTGAGCAAAGCCTAAAGGCAGCTTGAAGCTTTATTCATCTTCCAGTAAGTAGACTAGCAAGGGCCAATACTGATACTCACTAGAGATAATACAGAATATTCCTGCTTCACTAGACCTTTCCATCAATTTAATACAGTTATTCCCTGAGGTCAGTTCACTAATTCATTTGTAAGTATGCCCCTGCTCACACTCCAATAAACAAACACATTTGGTTTCATTTCTTTTTATTTTCAAGGTGGATTTTTATTACAGCATTCTGATTATATGTGAAATAAAACCCATCAAAAATACCAGAGAGTACAATCAGGGAGAATTGTAACCCAAATAAAACAAGTCATCTTTCTATAAGCAAACCAAAAGGATCACCAGGCAGAAATGAAGGCAACCTACCACATGGAGCTGTATCCCTTCCAGGGGAGGGTACAGTCCCAAGGCAGCACTTTTGGTTGTTAAACTGGCTCCCTGTTCTAAAGCTCTTTGTCAGCAGCCCCATAAACAACGCTTCAGAGAGCCCCAAAAAGGCACATTGGGCTCCAGAATTTAAGTAAAGTAGAAGTGGACAGACTAGTGTCAGATTTAAGTTGGAAGCCTCACAGTACCATGTTCAGGGAGCTTGAAAAACACTTTTCACCAAGGAATAAAGACTTTTTAAAGAGGCTTTATGTAGGCTGAAAAGATCACTTGATGATCACTTCTCCAGAGGGGATAAAAGGAAGTTCCTCCAATCCAGGTTCTTCATCAGCAGAAAAAAAAAAGGAAAGGAGATAAAGGGACATTCAAACAGGGAAAAAGACAACAGATCCAAGTCAGGCTAGCCAAAAACCCCCACATTTCTGGATCCACAAGGGAAAGACATTCAGTTACTTGTGTTTTACTCTTTTCTCCAGCAGGTAAAACCTCCAAATTACCTCCACATGTATCACATCTACTTTTTATTTTCATTACTAAGTCTGCTGCTCCTGTTCTGCAGTCTGCAATGTGGTTGACTAAACACTGGTATGTTGCTACATAGGACCTTGGACGAATTACTTGTTCAAAGGATTTCCAGTTTATATTCCCAGATGTCAGTGTAGTTGCCTTGGGAATTCTAACCAAGGAAAAGCAGATGTATCATTACTTTAACCACAAAGCACTCGATTACCCTAATGTGAAGCAATTTTATTAAGAATGGGGGCAAAGGGAGGGGGGGAAAAAAAAAAAGGAAAAAAAAAAGAGATGTCTTTGACCTTCATATCACTGCTTCTTAGAGGAAAGGTGGCACCTTCACCTCCCTCAAACCAGAAAGCAGGAAAGGGCCAGGGGATTATTTATAAGTTTTGGTAGCTCTAGGTAGCAGTATTATCCAATGCTCTGATTCTGACCCCAGAAATTGCAGGGTTTGTCTGAGTTGCCATTTGACTACAGTCTGAACATGCTCCCAGAATTAAAAGAGGAATTAAGAAGTTATACCACAATAAAGATGTTTTCATTCCAGAAATAAAAGCAGATTTAGCTTCCTTTCCTGATTCTGTCAAAGAATTTGTGACCTCTGGCTAGTCAATCCCGTTCCTCTTTTTCCCTCCCACAGGTCCTGCTTTGTAAGAATTAACACACCCATTCTCCTTTCCTGGTTGCCTTCTGCTGCCCTACCCATTTAGGTTATGCAACTTTGGGAAAAGATAGGTTTTTTGACTAAATGTCTGTTCAATGCTATCTTAACTGCATTTTATATCATGCAGTATAAACAATATATCTTACCTTCTATCCATCCCTTAAAAGCTGCATCCTGATCTACACCTTTAAAGGGTACAGCAAAAGTTTGTTTATTCTCAAAGCATGGAATGCAAAACCACAAAACATCTTAGTGGTGTTTCAGTGAGTGTGTTCCCAGAGAAGAGAATCTCATCTCTAAATCTTCTAACTCAATTGGTTATAGAAGACAGTGTACTATGACTAATTCATTCATAAGCACACAATTACTGTATACAATGTAAATTATTTAATCTGAAATCTTTATCAGCCTCTAGTAATCATGGTTTCCACTCAGTCACAGGAAGGGAAATGTATATCACAGTGCTACTACTGTCTCTCTCAATTGGCATGAGAAATGGAATCAGTTCTGCCCATGAGTTTCTAATTTGTCACTGTAGCTCTAGTTCCACTGAGCAGCTGTGCAAGTCCAAAGAAATGCTGCTGAACACAGAAGACTTGCAAAAGAACAATGAGCAGCATGAAAACAGACTCGGAAATACAATAACGATGATAATCTGAAAATGTTCAACAAGCATGTCTTGTACACAAGGGAGTTGGTATAATGATGGATATGAAGTCCTGCACCTCTTGGTCACAGATTTAAATGCAGGACAATGTTGGTACTGAGAATTTTTACTTTTTTTTTAATTTTAAACAAATGTCTGTTGTCCAACATGAAATGGATACACTGCCCTAGTTCAAGCAACAGCACAGCACAGAGACCAAAGCGGTGTTTGGCTGTAATTTCTATTGCATTTTATACTTCAGAACTTGAATGTTCTTTGGAGTTACAGTCTCAGCCTGTCCAAATGATATAAAAATACTTCAATGATACTGCATAGAGATCTTTTTTTACCCTCCTGGTAGAATATATAAAAGATCTTTAGGAAAGATCCTGAAAACTCCCCTGACATTTTAAGAATATTACATATTCCACTTTCTGTGTTGCAGCGTTGTTTTCCGTATGACAACCTGGGGTCCATGTGGGTATGATCTCCTCTCTCCACAGGTAAGAGAGTGCAGAAACACAATCAGCAACCACTGACTGACTCTTAAAGGGGAAGCAGCCACCATTCTCTTTAAAACTGTGTTTCTAACAATGAAGTGTTCTAACTCTCCTGGCTTTTTTAAAGAAGGAAAAAAAACCCAGAAGTATATATATATATATATAAAAATAGTCCAACACTTTCCAGGAGTGATGAATTTACTCTTGGCATGTAGCTAATGAGTACATGGTACGTACATAGCTGTAAAGCAAAAAGTGTATATGCATAATTTTAAAGTGAAAAGGTCCAAGAAAGATAATGATTAGAGGTAATCCACACTTTTTCAGCCTCCTCCTGAGCCCTGGTTAGGGGGGGAAGCAGGGTGATAAAGCAGGGCAGGGGAGGAAGCCTCAGGGACCAGGCTGGATAAATCTGTCTTAATAATCCACTCACTATCTATTTGGCCAAGGGAGAAAGACACATATTCCAGTGTTACCTTCTGAAACACAATCCTGGATTTCACAAACCATTCTTCTAGAGAAGGCACTTGCTTGTCTCACAACACAAACTGCTAATATCTATCCCCATATGTGACATTCAACAAGGAGCTAGAACTGGCCTCAACTTTTTCTGATGCTGAGCTGTTCCACAACTGCAATTAGAAGTAATTGGTGGAGGCTCAAAGTGACCACAAATAGTTGAAAGCCCTAACGTGTATTGCATCACCCAGGCATCAGAAGCTGACACAGGAGTTACACAAGTGCTTTTAGACAGTGAAGACAGATACTTGACATACTAACAAGATGGCTTTAATACAGAACAGAGAGCTATAGAAACAGTGATCAATATGCATCACAATGAAAAATGTATCAATAAAATCAGCTTGTAGTCCGTTCCCGAAATAAATCTGGACATACCACAGGCGAAATAAAGTGATGGACACCAACAGTTATTTTAGATACGCGTACCAGGCACTTGGGATGAGAAAGATAAAATCAAACTGTGACATGTAGTGGGATTCTGGAGAAAGGCTACTGTGTATTCTCATATAGTAAGATGATAAAAATGTTATATGTAACTGACATGGGAACATGAAATATTAAGCCTCTCCTTCCCCTCAACAGATAACAAGATCTAGAACCAAAGGTGTCTAAGCCTCTTTCTAGCTATCAGTCTACTGTTTGAAGACAAAGATCCAGATAACAAACCATTACAGCTGGCAGAGCTGAGACAACAGAAACATGACAGGGCAGTGTCTCTTTTTGCCCCCATGAAAGCTGGCAAACTTTCAAGGCAAAGCCACCACATACAGGTGGCAGGATATCAGGAATTCTTTCCTCCCTGAGTTGCAGCTAGAAACATCCAATACTATTCTAAAGAACAAGAAATGCTGATCCCATGTCATCCTCCTAGTGAAGCACAGTCGAATTCATCATTTGAGCTACAAGTCTTAGAGCAGTGGGGGAACCTAATTATGCTGGAGACCAGCAGCTGTGCAAGGTGAAAATATGTAGAGAAACAAGAATACAGAAGAACTGCTGAAATGATACGAACTGCTTCACCCTATTTGAATCAAGCCATGAAGAAACCTCTCAAAGAATAGCAAATTAAACTTGGATTGCACTATAGCACAAAACACTGAGTAAACAGAGCATTACATAAATGAACCTGCTTATCATGGAATTTTAGGTGGGTCAACATATGGCAGCAGACTGAAATTTATGACTAGCTTTTGTTTTAGGTCTCATCGGAAGAACCCTGTGTCAGACTTTCTACACACTAGTAAAGGGCCTGTAAAATATAAAGAAAAGATCAATTTGAGGACTTCCTCTTAAAAAGTTCTGATTATTTTATGGGATTCATAGAGCTGCTATGTGGTGCAGTACATCTCACAGTCTTTCAAGAAGATTCTTAGTTCAGGGATTACTGGCAGGAAGACAAAAAATTTTGGTAGCAAATCTAAAAACCTCTTGTTCCAAAAGCTAAGAATGTAGAACAGTAACTGTTAGACCCAATTTGAAGAAATCATGACAATACTGCCAAGTAGCTGTTATCAAATCTTAAATAAAGGGGCTTGTAACTTGCCAAGACCTACTCTTATTCCCAAATCCCCCACAATATAAACTATGCTAAATAAGGACAGGAAAACAAGCAACTAAAATAAGAAGGGTCATCACATTCTGCTCACTGACTTTAACTGAAATGGTATTGACTCCTGTGCCCAGATGTGGAGGTCAAGCACAGACTCCAAATACACTGATGTTTAGCAAAACACAGGGGATTTTTTTAGAACACAAAGTGACCGTGTGATTGGAAAGATGCTGAGAAACAGAAATGGTGATCAGCTGGGTGCTTCCAGTGAGTGCTTACTACTTCATCCATCTCTTTACTGATTAGCCTATATTCATTTGTGATTGTGGTTATAAAAATGCTACATCTACTTTTTTTTCCCCTTAAAAAGGAACCTATAACAGTAGTACTGGATTTCACTGATAACAGTAATACCTTGCAACTCTCACCCAGTTTCCAAGATGAACAGGGAAAAAATATATCACACTCCATCCTTATCATACTTTATCAAGGAAAAAAAAAAATTGGTAGAATAACCACACCAAACAAACAACATTATATATTATCATAGAATGGTGCCTATAGCATCACTATTCAAAAAGACTGTTTTCCAATGTTTTCAAATTTTCACCTTTTATTATTTTATAATAAGAAGCACCTTACCTGGATATCATTCAGCTTATTCAGGAAACGGGTTGTTAACTGAGGTCCATTCTCCATAGTAGGAATGTGCAAATGCTGACATTGAATGAAGAAGAGAAGAGAGAGAGAAGAGAGAGAATAATATATAATAATAGCTTTAAATATATATTAATACTTTAGGGTCACCAAGAATTTTAACAAATATTTATCAAGTTTTCTAACCTTCTTTACAAGTGGACAAGGACTGTTGTAAGGTTTTCACAGGAAGGCACGCTGACTCAGTGAAAAGTTAGATTAGTTGAATTGCTATGCTGTTTTTAAACAAAGGCTACTTAAGCCTTCCAAAAGATCTGTCCAAGGTGTATCATACAGTCAAGAGTAGAAATACTAAATACAGAATTTGATTTCCAAGTATATCATATAGAAACACAACAGGTACATCTGCAGTATTCATCAACACTCTGCACCTTGATGCCTCCCATATATTTATCTCAGCATCTGATAATATCAATACATTTGATATACAGGGCAAACTGCATCCTGAGGTGCACCAGACACAGCATAACCAGCTGGTCAAAAGAGGTGATTAACCCACTGTATTCAGTGTTGGTGTGGCCTCATCTTGAATAGCGTGTGCAGTTCTGGGCCCCACAATTTAAGAAGGATGTGAAGGTCCTTGAATGCATCTAGAAGAGGGCAATAAAGCTGGTGAAAGGGCTGGAAGGAATGTCCTATGAGGAGTGGCTGAGGGCTTTGGGCTTGGCTAGTTTGGAGAAAAGGAGGCTGAGGGGTGATCTCATTGCTCTCTACAGCTTCCTGAGGAGGGGAAGTGGAGGGGGAACTGCTGGGCTCTTCTCTCCGGTATTCAGTGATAAGACATGTGGAAATTGTTCAAAGCTGTGCCAGGGGAGGTTTCAAATGGGCATTAGGAAACATTTATTCACCAAGAGGGTGGTCAAACACTCGAAAAGGCTTCCTAGAGAGGTAGTCAATGCCTCAAGCCTGTCAGTCTATCAGTGTTTGAGAGGTATTTGGACAATCCCCTTAATAACATGATTTAACTTTTGGTCAGCCTTGAATTGATCAGGCAGTTGAATTAGGTGATCATAGTAGGTCACTTCCAACTGAAATAGTCTATTCTATTCTATTTATTTCATCTTATAAACTCAAGAAGTATCACCTAACAGATCTTAACTGTACTTGTCATATCTAATGGAACAAAGCACATCCATACATGCAGCTACATAACTCAGCCTTCTGAACTAGCTTTGTGCTGGCTAACAGCATCAAGTTAGCTTAACAGGCTGAATGCCTGGAGAATTCCACCTGTGCAGGAGAAATCTCCCGTACAGTGTAGAGTAAGTGGAAGCAGCAGTGTGCCCTCCTGAAACAGCTCTTCAGTCAGAACTAGGCTCCCTGCAATGAGCAGCAAAGACGAGATGAACTTGAGAAGGAAAGAATGCAGTGGCTCAGAAATTTGGTTCCCTGCAAGTCTTTCTTCTCTTTACCTTTGCCAAGTGCCTTAACATCAGAAAAAATGTTCAATAAAAGAAACATGGGAGAAAGTATTTTTATATTTTCAAACAGGCTGGGAATTGTGGTGGGTTTTGGGGGGTTTTTATTGTTTGTTTGGTTTTGGGTTTTGTTGTTGGTTTTGGTTGGTTTTTTGGTGGGTTTTTTTTTTTCCCTTTTTTTCCCTTTTTCCTAGGAAATGAGATTTTATTATTCTAACTATTAAAAAATATTTTAAAAACCTAGAAGAGAGAAAATTATTTTCTGACAATACAGTAGTAACTCACTTAGGAAACAACATACTGACACTGTTCATCTTTCCAAGACCCTCTGGCAGCACTGCTTTTCTATCTCATTTGTTTTTTGCTTCAGCTGCAATTTATTATGATAAAATTTTGAAGAAAGAAGAAAGGGGGATGGTGGGGATTGATAGATATATTTTCTTACCTTGCCCTTGTATAAAATTTTAGAGATGGGACATACAATGCAAGCTGTTCCAGCACCAAACATCTCCTTTACTCTGTTCTCTTCCAAGGCAGCTATCAGATCACTCATGGTAATGTATCTCTCAGTCACTTTAAATTCTCCCTGCACAAGAAGAATCAACCATAAAAATTACAAAAAGTTTAAAAATAATTTGTGTTTTTGTTTTCCACATTGAAACATCTCTAACATGAGTATCAGCCAAGGGCCAACCTGTCAAGTTTTGGCTGCGATCTTGTGATCTTTTCAAACCTCCCAGTATCACACAAGATTAGAGTCTAATCAAAAGAATGACCTTGAAGGAAGTGGTTTGCCAGACACAATGCTGACAACTAAGTGGCACTTCCCTCTGATTTGATACAGAACATCAATATTGCATTAGGGAATAACACAGTAGAATTTGTCATGGGTTATGTGACACAGGAGCTGACTACTCATGGTCTCTAGTGTGCTAGAGTTTGTACAAAAATGACTCAATCACGTCAAGAGAGCTTTGCACCCCACTCTTAGAAAATTCCTAAGCAAAATACATTATGTTAATTCCACTTGCAATGCCAACTAGATGTGATACATTTCTTTAATCCCTGCTGAAATTTCACACTGTAGCTTGCACACAGCTGTCACATACAAAAATTAACTGTAGTGCAGGTATGAGTAAAGCAATTCACAGTAGACAGACTTAACATAGGAGTGTTTTACTTTCTACAGGTGTTGAAGAATGCATGGCAACTGAGTGAATGCATAGCAACTGATTGAGGAGACGTGTTTAAAGAACAAAAATAAATATCAAACTTCGAAATTTTCGTTTCATGGATTTATGTGGACTTTTTCAGACTGTTTTTCAGACCTTTTTTTTCCAGACCTTTTTTTTTTTTT
>NW_010311435.1:0-30661 GCF_000700745.2 Antrostomus carolinensis
ATTCTATGATTCATACCCTACAGCACTTTCAACTCCTGTGCAGATAGCCTGAAGACAAACATGCAGAGCACTTCAATTATAGATCCTGCTGTTTAATAATAGATTTGAGATGCATCCACTCTGAAGACTAGAAATGAAAACACAGTATCTCCTTCTATCTTCTGAAACATTATCACGTGTATTACCATTGATAAACCTTCAGTTCTATCACTGACATCTATTCAGTCTCCTTGGGACATATTCTGCATAGCTGCAAAAGCAGCTTTCTAGGAAGAGGGCAAGAAATGTTAGTCCAATGAAGAACATGAGCCAACAAAATCAGATTTGTTAGCCAAAGAAACTAATACTCTAGAAACTGCCATATGGAAATTCAGTTGATAATACTTTATTGGACTGCCTTGGAAGCAAGTGCCAAGGAAAAGATCTCTCCTTAGTAATTCACAAGGTCAGAAATACAGCCAGCCTAGACAAATTGCCAGCCAGGATCGATGCAGAGCAAGGAGTACAAGGAACACTACAAAACCGAGCTTCAGCTGTCTTCCAAATACAAATCCCAATTTATTTCCAAATCAAACGGCTACACTAGCACTGCCAGACTTGCCAGGCACTTGAGGGAGTACCAAGCTCAAGAGAGAGATGTTCCATGCTGATTTTCTATCTATGCATTAAAAAGGCATGTCAACTCACTCTTCCACCCTCCCAATCACAGTTACAACCAAATCTGCTGTGAACACAGTTGGGTTAAAACCATATTCCTCCTCATTTCCAAGGTGTCCCACACCCAGACTCCCCAGGTTTCTCAAGACACTTGTGTCCCACGCAGTTACTCAGCACTGAAGCACTTTTCTAGAGCTGGACTTGAGTCCTTCAGGAAAGCTGAGTTAGAGTAAGTTTGCCCTTGTTGGGTTTACAGTAAACAAACATGAATGTGAACCAGTTGCATGTAGGGAGTAAAAGTCCTACACCCCATCCTTCTCTCAGAGGTTCCTGGCTCTGCTTCAAAAGCCAGAACTTGGCCAACCTGGAGCTAATGCTTAAGAGACAGTCATACATGTCAATGCTTACGGAATCAGCACGTTCATTACAACTGATTAATGTCATTCATCATATCAATATTTGGCAAAGGTTTAGCCTTATTATTTAGCCTGAAGAAGAGAAGATTGAGAGGGGACCTTATTATTGTTTATAAATACCTAAAGGGTGGGCGTCAAGAGGATGGGGCCAGGCTATTTCCAGTGGTGCCCAGCGATAGGACAAGGGGCAATGGGCAAAAGCTGGAACACAGGAGATTCCACTTAAACATGAGTAAAAACTTCTTTACTGTGAGGGTGACAGAGCACTAGAATAAGCTGCCCAGAGATGTTGTGGAGTCTCCTTCTCTGTAGACATTCAAAACCCACCTGGATGCAGTCCTGTGCAACTTGCTCTAGGGGAACCTGCTTTGGCAGGGAGGTTGGACTAGATGATCTCCAGAGGTCCTTTCCAACCCCTACCATTCTGTGATTCTTTGATATCCTACAAGTAACGTTTTAACCAAGTCTATTTTCTGAAGCCTCAGTCCAGTAAGGAGAGCTCTGCCTGTTCATTATCTAAAACTGCCTTACTTCAGTACTGTTCACTAGCAAAAAACATCCACTCGAATAATACTTTTAATAAAAAAAACCCCAAAACAAATCCACTTTTTCTTTTCCTGATGCTGCCTGTTACTTTAAGACAATAACAAGAGAAGTGCTGACACCTACAGGACAAGATATTTGTGTGTCTAGAAACCTCAACCTGGTAAGTCCTACTGCATCACACTCACTGTCCGGTCGGTCCAGTTAAACAAGCATGTGATTTAAGAACATGACAGCTCCTTGATCTGATTTAATTTTTAAAATTATTGGAGTAATGCCTCATCACTCATTTTCAAAATGTGTTTTGTTTTTATACACCAGGTGAAAATACAATCCAGGCCAATTCATGTTGATTACTTGAAGGAATTCAGAGAGCTGGAAAAATAAATCTTGAAAGTACTTTCCAATTCTATTCTACTCCCTGCCTCCCCGTCTGCTCACACCTTTGGCAACTCTCATTTCTGTGTTTAACTTCTTTCCCTGTTTTTGGGGGATAGGAATGGTCCCTGAGAACTTGTAATCAAGAGGTGCATTTCTATTTCTCTGCTCTGTAAGACTGAGCTCTAGGATATAATAGGTCAGACAGACACTTCCCCTATTTCTCCCAGCACTTCTTCTAGACTATTATTCCTTTCCCCTTCTCATCATTAGCTTCTTTTCATTTCCATTTCTGTTCCCCAGTTGAATATATTCCTTCCATCACAACTCTTTTCAGTCAACAACGTTGGGCCAAGACTCTATTCACTAAACCTCATGGCTCATATACATGCTATATGTGCCACAGGCTGTACACGCTACAGAACAGCCTACAAATCACTGCAAGTTTCGCATCAATGTCACATGGAACATTTTATTCTTGATGACTGACTTAATTCTTCCCGTTGCTTCTAAATCTCTCCCTTCCCATGACCATGACCTCACTGCCCTGCAGCTTTTGAAGAAGCACACTTACAAATTGAAGAAACAACAAAGCAATGTCTTTCCAAGACAAATCATTCATGCCAAACCCGTGTCTGAACCCATGTCTGAATTCAACAGCTTCTTGGAAGTAAATGCCCAGATAACTGGCAGAGATTTAGAGCAACCACTGCACGCAATGCTACCCTTCAAACAGATGGCATAAGCAGCAGGCTCGTGGCTAGGGTAAAAGCACGTGTGTACTGTGACGGAAAACAGAGTAACAGAGGTCCTCCCACCCCCATACGGGACCTTTTGCAATAACTGCAATGAAATAAAGCTTTCAGCTTGCAAAAGGCTTCAGAAAAGGAAAAACCCACATGAGCATTATTAATAACAGGAAAGAGAAGCAGAGATTCAACATTAGATTGTGCATGAGTTGGACAAGCACAGTCTAAAGAGACCAAGAGGGACAAGAAGGTTAGCCCAAACCCAGTGCAAAAACCCACAGGAAACTAAACGTCAAGAAGGAAACGGGCATCACAGAAAACACAATAGATTTTCTGTCTATAGAAGAAGAGCAAGCAAAAGCTACACCCCAAGAATAACAAGTTCAAGTCCTATGACGGTAAAACCCTAAAAGAACTAAACCCTTATCATTTATGAAATGGAAAATAGGTTGAAACAAGACAAACACAGAAACCACTGTTTTCGAGTGATATTATCATTGATTCATACAACGCAGAAGCAATTCAGAAGACACAACAGAACAACCTATGAAAGCCTTGCAACAGATTTCTTAACAGTTTCTCATGGTGCTTTTTTATCAGCTGAGATGTTTCCTACAGGCAAATTCCACCTAGAAATAAAGGATGCAGCCAGTTCATTAGTATTTCTCTCTTTCACACGGGGCAAAAAAATCCCAAACACAATAGGACAGAAAAGTCAATAAAAAAGCAGCCGTCTCAGAGGTTAGGAAATCAGTTAGCAGCCCAATAACCACCAAAACACCTTCCTGTATTGACAGAGGCACAAAGGAAAACTCACTACTGCTGGACAGCCACAGCTGAAGCACTGTTGTGGGTTTCTCAGCAGCAAAACTCATACCCAGAGCTTGAGGCCGCAGAAGCCACTCAGGGCTGCTGGATGAGGAAAGCAGTACATTGCCCCACACAGGACACCAGCAGATGAGACAGAAGCTGGAAGCAAATCAACAATTTCCAAGTTGCTGCAGCCACACGCTTCCTTGTTACCATTCTCAGCAGCATCATCCTCCTGCTCTATAGCATTTGATCACTCCCATCTCCATCTAGCCTCTCCTCCTCCACGTTCTCAGTCCGCAGCCCTTTGCTGCTGCCCTGGGCTCTAGCCTCAGTCTTCTTGCTGCCATTAAGTTTTCCTGTCACTGGCTGATTTGTTTCCACAGAGCAGTTGGTACCACACAAATACCACGTTCACAAACCTTATCTAATGTTGGTAGTTCAGTAGCAACAAACCATATATAGTGTTACAAAAATGCATCGTGCTGTGTTACTGGCTGTATGTTCTGCAATACTAGTGTTCTCCAAAGCCACGATTTTAGTTTTGCCTAGCATTCAACCCTGCCCTACTTAAACACAAGTTACAAAATACATGAAGTGATTTTACACACCAGGAACATAGTCTAGCATTCAACCCTGCCCTACTTAAACACATGAAGTGATTTTACACACCAGGAACATAGAATAGGTTGAAAAGGATCTCAGGTCATCTGTAGTCCAACCTCCTGCTCAAGCAAGATCAACCATGAGACCAGATGAAGTTGCCCAGGGTTTCATCCAGTCTGTTTTTTATATTCTCCATGGATGGAGGCTGCACACCACCTCTGGGCAGCCTGCTCCAGTACTTGACTGTCTTAATTGCAAAAAAAGCTTCTTCTTATATTCTTTGCAGGGTAAAAAAACCCCAACAAATAAGTAATTGTAATAAATTATGTTGCTGTGTTGCAGAAAGATAGCAGGAGAAACCATGGGTCACCTGTGCACCTATTTTGAGGTTCTCTCATAGTTCTGCTTGGACTTGTAACAATATTTTTTTGAGTAGTTTGGGGGGAAGAAGGAAAAGGAAAGGATAGAGAGGGGTAGATTTGAAATACAGGACAGAACCATAATTAAAAGAGACAATTAAACAAATTGTGTCTCCATTAGTTCACAGTAATCCAACATAAGTATTCATTAAATCTGTCATAAACCAATGCCTCCATCACCCTATTCACATAGTGATATTTCCAATGAACTTTTGTGAAGTTCTGCAGAATCACCTAATAAAAGAACCACAAAATGGTTTGGGCTGGAAGGGACCTTAAAGGTCATCTAGTCCAACCTCCCCTGCAATGAGCAGGGACATCTTCAACTAGATCAGAACAGGATACAAGGAGTTACCAGTGTCCCTAAAGCATTCTTTAATGGAGGCAGCAATTCAAGCTCACACAACCTGAGCACATCACGCAACATTATTCAGCTCGGTGGGTACAAGAACCACGAGCAGAGTACCTCACTGCAGCCCAAAAAGTACTTTATGTCTCTTAGCACAGCTCATCTCCTAAAGCCTGCCCAGTCCCAGCTCTCCAGGAGGCCCATTTCCAAAAGGCATCTTTGGAAAGTAGTGCCTAAGCAAGTGAGCTTGATATCAAAGTCACCCAAAGCCTTCTTAAAGAAGCATCAAAAAAGCTTGGCTTTATTCGAGGGGATGGCAGGGAAGATAAATATTAGCTTTAAGTGCTGGTCAGTAAAACCAGATGCATTTTATCCATGGTCCAAAGCAGCCTTAACATGTATCACAATGGCAAAGCTAGAGGCATGCATTTGGAGTATTCAAGTGGAACAAAAAGCCTTGGGGTGGAAAACAACCTGATCTAGTGAAATAGCAGGGGGGTTGGAACTAGATGATCTTTGAAGGTCCCTTCCAACCCATACCATCCTATGATTCTATTTCTTCTTTATATTGTAATCAAAGTCAGACTGCAGTTAACACTGATAAAATGAATCCTGGGCCTGGATTACTTTAAAGAAACAAATGGCAATTTTGGTTCCCAGTCAAAACGTCTTTAGTCAAAGAAAACCGATAAGAAACCACACAAACAAATGCCTTCGAACATCCAATATCAAATACCACAGGTTCAGACTGGGGCTGAAAGAGGAGATAGAGCATACATCATCCTCTTGTACTTTCCATTCTCCTTAGAGGTTAAGCATACGGTATGGAGAAGGCTGTGATAAAATAAGAGGTTTCCACTGATAAAGTGGCATTTCTGCAGAATTGCACGCATACGGGAAAAAGATACTTTGATGACATTTGGTAGTCTTGAGCACTACAGTGTCAGAGTGACATTTTAATGCTGTGCCCGAAATGAAAACTACTGGCATGTGAAGGACTCTGCACATGGTTTGAATCTACAGCACAGTTTATTTGTAAACAGTTGTTACATGTGCCAATAATTTAATTGAACACGAACTTTGTACAATTCAATGTATAATATTAACAATGTCACACTAGAGAAGTGCGACTGTATTCAGTTACAGTCATACTTTAAAACCTTGAAAATACAAACCATTTGGAACACTGAACAAGAAAGGAAATTTTGAGAACAATTATAGAAAAGAAAAAAGAATTGGGAAATAGTAAGTCATGATCAAAAAAAATGAAAACAAAACACAGCACGATTTCTAGTTGGCTCCTGAACATCTTCATGTACATCCATCTAGAATGAATACTACTTGGGTTGTGCCAGAGCACAAAGCCAACCTCTCTTCTGCAAGTTAAAAATCTTGCTGAAGACAGAAACTTAAAAGTAGCTTCACAATGAGTAATGCAAGTGATTTTTTCCCACTGTCAATAAAACTATCTGAAGAAATGTATTTAATTTGTCTTTATTTGCAATACAATATAAAATAGATTCTTTTGGTATGAAGATCTTTGAGAACTTATTTTTACACCATATTTAAAACAAAAGTCACATAGTTTGAGTAAAGCCTCTGGATCATCCCAAGCACTGGAGCTGTAGTCGAGTTTCTGGTATTTTATGGACTTCTTTGGTTGCAATCTACCCAGTAAACTTCAGATATGCAGACGTGAACATTTAAGCTCCTAAACTAGTCTTGAAGCACCTAAGTTAGAGTGGCTTGAGTTCTAAAAACTGCAACATATCTGTAATTCTCACCACTAACTGTAAGATTTATGGGTATTAAACTCTGAAGAGCAGGCTACTTTTATTTATAAACTTTACTTTAGACAACCTAATAACAAAGGGTATCTTTCATCACTTATTAACACCGAAGAATATGCAGTGAGAACAATAAATTTTCATCCATTTTCAAACTTTCAACTTTACAAATTGTGCTATCATCACTTTACATACTAGTATAGACAGTGCATGGCAAAATTCAATACAATACGCCAAACTAGCTCATCTACTACAGCTCACTGTAGCACTTAAAGTAACATCTATAGTACTGAAAGTCTAAGTCATCACCTACTGCTTAGTTCCTCTACAGTGCTAGATATCGGCTTAATCTCCGTAACAATTCTCACAGTAAATGCTTCCTCTGCCATTTCTAGCAGATTGACATCACATTCCTCCTTAATTTCTTTTGAAGGAAATAAGGCAACTTAAACAAAAAACCACTATGGAGAATATGCACGTCTGGTACAAAAGTTACTGTAGTGAAAAGTATCAACTTAATATAGATAATCTAGCTCTGTAATATACACAGGATACTAAATTCAGCTGCTGTTGGTAAAACACAAAACTAAAACAGATGTAAGAAAGCAGCACTGAGCAAACTGAAGTACTACAGACTTCCAGTTTCTTAGAGCGCAAGCCCCACACTTACACTTTAGGAATGTATATAAAGCAAAGGAAAAAAAAGAAGAATGGAATTTTCACAGTTGTAACTGAAGCCACTGCATTATCCTATTGTGGTACGTTTGTCCTTTTCAAAATTCTGTTGTGTTTTTTCTTACAGCCATACAGAACAGGATATGAACCCAAATGTTGCCATTTTTCACCTTGCTGTTGTCCAGCATCATCTATGCCACAGATCCTTGGTCCTTTACTTACTGTAGGATAGTTAAGTCTCATTTTTAATTATGACTATTTAAAACAAGGCAGTTCCAGTAAGAAGAGTGTTGGCAGACCAGGTTAAAAGCCTTGACATTTTACAGCTCTTGTCCTCGTGTGCTAAACAGGACAGACTTTTTTTGAGCTGGCAAAAAGTTGTTAATGCCTAATATAAACAAAGTGAAATCATGCTACATAAAATCATCTCCTACTAATAAAGCCAGAACATGATTTTAGATGAAACAGCTCCCTGTTAATGTTTGTCATAATCAGCAGCTAATGGTTCAATGAAAACACATTCAGAGAAGTATCTGCCTACACATCCTCTGCTGTTACCTTCCTTTGCTAATGACTGTCACGTGAAAAATCAAGAACTCTGTTCTTTCAAACATTAGTCAACAGGACAGATCTAGTTATATACCTTAAACTCAAGTTACAAACAACATCAGGAGTTTTCCCCACAGCAATCATCACCAGTTTCAAATAACAATGAGGGATTAAACCAGTGTGATCAAGTGTCAGACGCTCCTGGTTTCATACAAAGACAAAAATGAATCCATCATCCTGAAGAATTCCATGAACAGAGCCTACCAGTTCAGCCCTTCCATAATTCCACACCTCCATCAAATTCTGCCAGAGATTAAAGTGCACCACTCGTTTTGGAAGTGGCTTTAAGTCACCAGCAGGTCTCTGACTCTGCACTAATTCAGCCACCTGTAAGCATCAAATCTCTTTCCATTATACTCATTTGTCAAGGCCCCAGTGTTAAGCTGAACTACAGAATTCAACAATTCTTAATGCCCCATATCATCATGATTTTTTTTTTAACAGTTAGTCTCACTGAGCTTTCAGGAGAAGAGCCAAATCTCTTGCCTTTATACAGAAAGATTTTCAGTAATACAGTACAAAACTAAACAGAATTTATGTCTGAGTAACGAACATAGAAAACTACTATTGCAATTTTGTGGTGACAGCATAGAAATTTAACAATCATCAGAAAGCCTAGAAAGGGTGTATTTAGTTATAAAAGAAAGATTGTCTCAAGATAAAAACAGTGCTGACAGCTAAAAAGCTCTCTGTTGCAGCAAGATATGCAGTAATGAGTAACAAGTTCTAGACAGTTTAAGCACTTCCCCAATACTGCACCACAACACATTTTTGTAATGCTATTTCACATGGGTTATGCTGCAGCAGCAGTACACTTCTTGGTGGTTGGCACTAGGAATTAACCATAATAGAAGAAAGGCATTTAGTGATCAATGCATGAGAATCCCTATTTGACCTGTCCCTTAGGTGTGGTTGAAAAAAACTGAGGAAGGGGACTATCCATTCCATTCTGATAATACACCTTCTCTGAACATGAGATTCTTGGCAGGAAGGGGAACACCCATATCTGCAGAAACAGGCTGCAAAAGTGAACTTGAAGAACCAGCATCATGGAGCTGATCCAGTGTTGAAATACCTTCCTAAAAGCAAAAGGAAGAAAAAAATAGTGCCTTAAAAACAAGACAAACAATGAATGATTTAACAAATAGAACATGACAGGCTAATCTAATCTGCAAATACACTTAGTGTTTCTGAAGTGTGTTGTTTTAATCCAATAAATACCAAATCATTATGGAAGTCAAAACAATAAACAAAGGGAAGCATGAAATAAATATACAGTTGCCTCAGCTGCATCTGTGCATGCATTATTTGGCTTCCAAGAAACCTTCAGAGAAGCCTGAAGCTTAAAATTGAAGGAAAGGCCTAGAGAAATGAATGTGAATCTATAAAATCTTCAGGACAGCTGTTGTACTGCTATTTACCCCATACTATGCCAAGGGCTATGCATATATTTGGAAGCACTGACTTGACCATATTTTGAGTAGTTTTATTCCCCATAAGTTTGGTTTTCTAAGCTTAAAAATCACTTCAGCACCTTCTTTTTTCCTCTCTATCTATTTCTATTTTTCTCTCTATCTCTCTATCTATTTCTTCATCAAGAACAGTGTATCTCAGAGATAACATCCAAGAGATTAGGACAGAAGTCACTTGAGACTGTTTGACAGATGGTTTAAAGGCTTCTAACCGACTGGAAATCTCCAACATTCTCATGAGGAAGCGGTTTCAGGGTCACACCATCCATAACAGTACCTGGTTAAGTAACCTGCAAGTTCCTTACCCTACTGAAAAGAATTTTAGAGAAAAGTATCCTAAGACCTAAGCAGCTAAGCAGATTCCATGTTACATGTGGACATGCCTTGCTTGCTTACACTTCCATGAAGAATTATAGCAGGCTACAGACCTGGCATTCCTTCTTGCTTGCTACAGAAGGTCCTTATTCTCTATCTATGCCCTTAAAAAAATCCTCCTCAGAACAATTTTGCTGTGCAAATCCCATAAAAAACAATGAAACTAATTACATAAGATACAACTAGAGAAGTTAAGAAACAAGTATTAAATAAGACTAGAAAAGGGATAGGGAAGTACTCACTTTTTACTGCTAGTAGAATTTAAGGTTAATAGTGCTCTTAATACACTTACTATTTAAAGAAAAAACAAATAAAACAAGCCATGTATGTTTCCATACACTCAACAATTGCAAGTAGGAAGGCAAAAAGGGATAACAGATCAAACAAGGATGTACATCTGGATTACTGCTCCTTACCTGGAATGAATGAACAAAATTAAGGACCTGGAGAGACAGCTTTCTACTGGAATGTAGGAGCTTTTGAAGGCTGTCAAAAATGAAAGAGAAGAAGCTTTGTCCAAGATGGGCAAATTTTTACAAGTACAGCCACAGTAACTTACTCACAAATAACTCTAGTAGTACCTCACATCATGTGACCCAGAAAGCTTCATAATATTGTCATCACTGAAGAGATGCTTGACTTGACTCATCTCCTTTCAGCTAAATGCTATTTTCCCTACCATTTACACTGCACTAAAGTGAAATTACTGCAATTGAAAAATGCTATTTTACATAATAGACTAATTTATTAGACTTTATCATGTTTCATTCTTATCTAGGACAGTCTAGTAACATGACTTTTAAGAAGCAGATTAGTGACACGCTGTTAAAAAGTAGGTCAACTACTATAATAAAATCTTTAAGCCAACCATGTCCTAGGGAAAAAAAAAACAACAAAAAAACCAACAAAAAACACACAAAAACACACACCACACACCTCCAAACAAAAGAAACAAACCCAAAAATCCCACTGTTGAAAGAGTAATCTTTCATAAAGAAAAGCTTCAGTAAAAAGCAGCAGAGAGCTTGATCATAAGGCATGACTAAACTTAGCAAGTAAGATAAACAATAGTAAAGAAAATTTCCACAAGAGCTAAATGCATTCTACACCAAAGCATTACCAATAAGTTCCTCCCACCACCACCCCAGAATGGTTAGGAGGAGGAAAGAAAGCCTGTGCTAGGCTAGGAAGGGGAAATGAGGAGGAAGGCACCCAAATTTACTTTTTTTTCCCTTATCTGTTCATAGACAGTTTACTACAAAGAATTAATTTTCACCTTGTAGAAACTAAAACAACAGCCTGATCTTAATCTTACCACAACTAAGGACTAACAGGTTGCACATTATAGCTGGTATCTGTGAGCCAAAAAGCAACCGCCTTACACACTAGAATTAGGTACTCTATGAAACTAAGCTCAGTTTGGATCCTCTAGTCATTGAGTCGTAGGCATCATTTTTTGCTGAATCTCTGAACATAATACATACAACCTGTTAAACCTGCAGCTGATAAATCACAGCTCACCTTTCTTTTCTACATAATCCATGAGTGGCAATTTTTCTGCAGACTTTCTGATTCAACTCAGAGCTGAAGAGAGGAATGCCAAAGCATAATTCCAGGGGAACCCATTCCAGTTCTGTTGTGGGTACTACAGAAGGAAATAAAGACAACCAAATTTTAAGACAAAGCAAGAACATTGATCCCAGAATCAGTTGTATCAGATCAGGATCCACTGGACAGTTCATACTTTTTAAGACTGTTAATTTACTGAACTGCTCAAAGATTTAAGGGAATCTGAATTTTAAGAACAGTTAGCATTGCACTTGTCCCAGACAATCAGACAACAATGTGTTCAGATCTTTAAAAACGAGATCTCATTGGACTGAAAGTGTTTAGTATAAGCCATTTGTTTTTACCTTCAAGGCTTTGCTTGGCTGCAGAATCCATTGAGGTTTCTTCTATTACCATTTCAAATGATTCTGTGCTCCCATTTACATCAGATCCTGACGCTAGTTCAGCCTCTCCTAAAGGTAAAGTAATTCTTACATGAACATGCAGATGAATATAAGTTTAGTTACCACCTGATTCAAGGAACATGACACAAGCTTTGCCCAAAGCCCACACAGCTATAAAACTGGAGGAATGGATATTGGACAAACAATTATATTCTCCATGTATCTCCACGGATATATGGAGAAACATAGGCCCTGACTCATTTTAGGACTAAAGAGTCACTTAGGGATCTTCAACACATTTACAAAATATTAAGCTCTGGCATATAAAAATGAGACAATTTACTTTTAATATTTTGAAATTATTCTTTTTTTTTCCCCTTCTGTTGACTGTTCTAGTCCAGTGATTTTTCAATCTGTGTTTGCTATTTCTGAGCTAGCCACAAAGAAGAATTAGGAAGTAAGCCTAATGCCAATAGATTTACACACAAAATAGATTCCTATCTGTGGTGGATACTATTTTGTAGAGTTCCAAATCAAGTAATTTAATCCTTTGTTCACCTTTGTTAAAGTGATTGTACACAACATTAAGGGAACAGCCAAAAAAGACAGTTACTTGTAACCAACCTCTTCCATCAGAAGCATCACTCAGCTTTCTGTTGGTGTGCCGACTTGAAGGATTCAACATGGTGACATAGCCACAAAAGTGCTGCAAGTCTACTTTGCTTCTCAGTATCTTTAAAGCCGTATGAATGCCCATGTTCACACGAGAGAAGTCTAGTAGAAAACAACACATATTCCAGCTTACTTTACAAGAAGCCTCATCCATAACTATATAGTTCCTCTCTAGGCCAGGCTAAGTTTTTTATCTGGATCTTTCTCTCTTGTAATGCTCCATCTTAGCAATCACACTGGTGGATCTGGGATAACACATAAGTGATCACAGTCTTCCCACACCAAGCACTAATTGCTATTTTATAGTACAGTAAAAGAGCCAAGGAGAAAGAAAAATACAAACAGAAGATGATATCTCTCTCACACACAGACACATACAGACAGCAGAGATGGCAAGGTTCAGCTAGGAATCAGATGTCCAGCTCTTTCAGTGCCAGAGTCTTTTATAGCAAATTCAATACAAGATACACGTTCCACACATCTGAAATTCTGAAGAATTAGAATACAGTATTAGAGGGTAACAGGGAGTTTCAACATTAAGTTGTTCAAGTTTGAACTTAAGAGATTCTGCCTTCAAGATTTTTCACCTAGCATCAAGTCAGAAGAAAACAGACATCCCAGAGAGAGCAAATATAAACAAAACTCATTTTGAACTAGTAAAAACTTAATTAGGAAGTTAGCTTTACTTCTAGTTGGCCCAGAATTTTCTAAGTGGTAGCTTAAATAATTTTAGGTTTCATATCTGGAAGTTCATACTTGTACGACAGCTTTCAGTTGGGAAGGCAAGGCCTCAACTATGCAAAGCTTGTGTCCTACTCATCGAGGAGTATTTCAGAACATCTTGATTCCTGTCAAATCAGTTGAGCTAGGCAGACTATGAAGGAATAGAAGATTTTGCTAACAAAGCTGCTCCTGGAGAAAAAACCTCCATAATAGTTCCTAGTGTTGCTAATCAAGATGAGTTTGTTCAGGTTTGGTCTCACCTATCTTACATAGAGATGCTGAATAGAATACACAGAAGATTTATTTATGCAGTTAATAAAGATGCTAGTTAATAAGCAAATATGCACAAAGAAAGATGTGGAGGTGTTTGTGGAAGTTACTTCTTTACATCTGTGCTAGGAGAAGAGAGGCCAGAAAACACATTTTCATTATGACAGTGAAGACAGAAAGGAAAAGACTATCTCTAAGCTCAGAACAGACCTGTCAACCACTTAAATATTCTTGCAATTTTCTCATCTAACTTGACTTACAAGTACAAGAAAATCTGTATTAAAAGGATTATTGCAACCTTACTGCACAAGGTAATATGCTAGAAAATTAAGTAAGATGGTGTACAGACTCCATTAAAGACAGTCAGTTACCTCCCTGCTGCTCAGCTTCATCAAATGGGAAAGGTACGTGCATTGTTTCTCCCATTCCATGCATGCCATGTCCCTGAACATCAAGAAATTAAATTAGAAACAGAAAAATATACTCATCAGCTTAGCTTACTGTTACTACTAGCTCCCTTTTAAGGAGCAGCAGACAAGTGGATAAAACAAGCAGATCATTAAAGTTCTTGCTCATCTGAAATAAGTAATTAAATAAAATACCCCATCCTTCCCCCTAAAATGCAGGTGAGTAAACACACTGAAGTTAAACTTCAGTGAAGAGGAGGACTTTTCCTCTCTAATTACTAGTTATAAACAGATTTCATAACCACCAAGCACTTCCGGAAGAAAATGGAGTTTCCACTCCTAAGTACAGAACATTTTTGAGCAGTCAAAGCTGTCACAAGTGGGCCTTTGAGAATGTATAATTTTATGTTTGTTACAATATTGAACTTTTATTTGAATTATTAATTCAGAGCATTCAGCTGAACTAATGAAAAAGAACGGGAAGCTGTTTTACTTCTAAACAGACAAGCCCACTCTATTTCTGCTGTTTGTGATAAAGAGCATGTTTTGTTATAATTTACTGTAAAAGCTGAATATCAAGCACTCAAAAAAGTGCATTTCTTGAATAACAGTTCATACTCCCAGCTACCTTATATCTCTACCATCTAAGAAGCTTGTGGGCTCTTCACTTTCATTCCAGATTCCTATATCCCCAACATAATGAAAAACCACATCTCATTTTTAGGTAGCAAAACTCTATTATATGTGCCCATAATACAATAATGCATAAATAATACACATTCAGTTCAAAATCCATGTCTTAACCACCACTGAATCATGCAGCACTGGCTACAGAAGTTAAATGTATTTTTCAGCTCTTGGCAAAAGTGTAGCTCTCCTACATGGTTAGTCTACTCTAGCACGTAAACAGCTTAACTCAAACAATTATGCATGTTTCCATCATTTATACAGACACTCTGTACCTGAATTAGAACAGCAGAATGTGTTAAAGCATCATTCAACATTGTGAGCACATTTGAAGTAGGAACTACTCCTGGGTCATGACCCCAAGACGTTATTAGTAAGCGATCATAACCCTAGAAGAGAGAAATTAAGAGTATTTACAGTTGTAACGGACTACTCAAGCACATAAAGTGAAATACTAGAGTTAGACATTAGCATATTGTTACAATTAGGAAGTTACCACAAGTAACTACAACAAGTGTTATACTTTGTACCAAGGATCACTCATGCTCATACTCCTGGTAAAGACAGTTCAGATAGTATTTTGAACAGGAGGTTTCTGTCACCAATTCCTGTAGAACTATGTGGCCAACACAACAGCCTCCTAGCAAATAAGAGATTAAAATAATCCCACATTAATTTAAAAGGAAATTATAAGCTAGATAAACTAACTCCATCAAACGAGAACAAATATTTATCAACCCCCAAAACATCTATCCAAGGGGGAGGGACAGGGAGACAAGAACACTGACTAGGAAATAATTTCCTAGTTTCTCAGTTTTCAAGATTGAATTCCCCTGCATCTCCAGAAGATTTCTAGAAATGTCTTGACAGTTCCCTAAGAAAATGACACTGCAAAACAGCAGCGTCCACATATGTACACAGAGGAAAAAAAAGCTCCAATAAGTCTGTGATAGTGCAGAATGTGAGATCATTTAGCACAAGAAAATCTGACCTGTCAGCACACTGAGATCCCACCAGTACTGAAGCTTTCCAAGGCCACTACATTGAACATTTTTTACTAACAGAAGGGCACAATCCATACATTTACTGCTAGTTTAAGACAATAACAGGCTACGGTTTGAATCAAGCTCATTACCAATGGCCTTACAAAATGCCTTCTGCTCTAGAAGCCTTGATTTACTAAATCCTGTTTGTAAGAATTACTTAAATAACACAGAAGTATCAACAAAATTTTTGAAATCAAAGGGAAACAACATGTGAAAGAGGTTTGAGGAACAGAAAATACATCTACAAATCCTAGAGCCAGAGACAACTTCTGGTGTAGATACACCTAAGAATACACATCCCTCTATGAATGTCTCCATACTGTTCTAACATATTAAGCTCTTCTAGTATCTGCTTGGAATGACGAAATGAAAACTGTAGAGGCCCCTCTGCAATTATAAATTTGAACAATATTATTTTATGAATTCCACTGTGAGCAGCAAGACCCGAATACTGCTAAGTGTCAGTGGCATTTCAAATCAAAGTCAATAGATACAATGACTTTTGGTTCAGGCAGGTTTAGAAGTTTAGATGGCCACTTCCATCTAGGAAGTGGCCTAGTACACAGAATACCTAACAGTACTCCTTCGTGGCACATTTATCCTTATTATCATCTCAGAGACAGAATGGGAGAAAGCAGCATCTGAAGTCTTTCAGGCATGAGTTGATCACCTGCACTGTTTTCTGGGATTCCTTGCCAAAGCACTGTAGGGATGCTAAGAAGCTAGGTGGATTCAAGGCTGGAAGGAATTCAGGAGAGCAACTGATCACTGCAGAGACAAGAATTCCAGTCACAACCTCTATATACAAAACCAATTTCAGCTCAGGAAGTTCCAGACCAGAACACGGGGAGGGCTGGAAAGGTCTTAAGGGGAAGTATTATATATTGTGCTTATTCTTCCTACTTCCAACCACTGCTAGAGACAAGCTACTGGGCTAGGAAGATCTTCTGTCCAACCTAGTGCAACCTTTATTAAATTATTCTGTCATTCGAACTGCAGAGAGCATTACAGCTTAAAATTTCAAAAAGTCTCCATCACAGATTTCTACAGTGGACAAACTGGAAGTGATCATCTGAGCCATCTTCCAAACCAGGAAAAGTTTTATGTAGAGGTGTCCTTTCTTACATGATACTAGGAAAAGCACAACATACTAGGTCTCTATCTCTTGATATAGTTCTTCTACATCTTTATAACACATCCCAGGGATGGGCTTACAAACTTAAATTCACAATGACTGCAGTACCACATTTTACACTAAAATTGGAAGGGGTGGTATCAAACACACTGAAGTCACATTGTGACAAGAAGAGAGACGTAAGTAGCATTCCCTTTTCAGAACCTAGAAAGAAGACAAACCAAGATGCTACATAAAACTTGTTTCTAGAAAAGGTATATCATTTACAATGAAATGCACCTCTGACTTCAACCACTATCCTTAAACAGTGTGCAGCATATCTTTGAAACATTTGGAGAAGGGAGGGAGAATAAATCCATGTATACATTACCTGAAAAATGTCTGGAAGTTTCCGAAGACGTGTTCCTTTAGAGAGCAACAGCGAGGGTGGTCCTTGCCCAGTTATATGGTAAATATACAGTTTAAACCAAACTGAACTGACTTCTGGTATTGCAGGTCCAATATGCTGAAGAGAGATTATTCAAGAAATTAGAAAGAACTTAATATTGCAAGTTCAAATGCATTACTCTGCTGCTGATGATATTCTAGGTACTTAGTCCAGTATTGCAAGACTCCACAGAAAGCCGATAGTAAGGTATTCTCTATTAATATAAATTCAAGAACAAAACATCTGTCACTGACTCTACTTGAACAGATAAACTGCTAATAAATTTAAAAAACTTTGTTTACTGAGTTTTCATGTGTTTCTTCACTAAACACTTTTTCTTTTTTCAGATTAATTGCAATACTATTCTACATGCCAATAATTGAGTCACTTTAAAGGGAACATCTAACAGATGTATCCAAAACAAAGCTATTAAGATATTATATTACTAGATAATGGGGGAAACGCCAGTATTTTTTCACCTGGGGTGTACAGCTGCTAATAGGTCGAATTTCATTGGTGAGTGGTGCCATGGAAACCAGCAGAGTATAATTTTTGTTGAGAACTCTACTGCAGGTAGCTGGATCCAAGCCGAGCAAACTCTCACATCGTAAGAGGTCCAAGGGAAAGCCTATGTCAAAAATGTAAGATTCTTAAATTATCACTTAAGATGGAACATACAACCCAAAACATTATTTCAGATTTCCCATTATCCCCTGAGAAGTCATGAATACCACATTTATCCACAACTAAGTTTTAAATTATTGGAGTGAATTTTAATAAATCTGTACATAATTTTAGCAATTCTAGTCATACAGGGTTGTCTGGCACAGAACTACAGCTTGCTCCTCACCAACTAACTCATCCCAGGAAATAAGCACGAACATATTGAGGAAGTCAAGTAAGATATAATTAAAAAAAAAAAAAAAAATCTACTCCCATTAGAAGAACACACTCCCTTTCATGACCTGAAAAATGTTTCTTTGACAGAACAACTCTGTATAAACAATGTCTCCTCTATTATCTGCAGAAGTACACAATTTGAAACCAATCCCTTCCTCAAGTTCAGCTTGTCTTGCCATCATTACGCTTTAATCTGTTGCTCTGGATGTTAAGTCCAAGCCTTGGCAACCAAATCTGTCATTCAGCAGGCAAACCCATAACGCAGGCTCAAAGGATGATGAAAAAGTTATGGTTTGGCTTCAAAATATTTTTAAACAAGTGGGATACAGATTGCTTTCTGAAATACCAGCTTAATCAGAAAGCTGAGTCCATGGCAGATAAGTACACAAACTTAGGAGGATTTCCTCCAAAGTGTTCCCAGTACCGTTATTTGGTTGATCAGGCTGTACAGCTTGTGCCCCAAGGTCTTTATTATGCCGCAAAAACAGTATTGTGTTTCTCAGTGTAAGAGCATGATCAAAGTACCGCTGTGCTTCCCCTTCACCTGTGCTTTGAACCTAAACAAGAAACAAAATGAATGCACACAAGTGGCAGGCTGTTTCCATAAGCATCAGCTACATGAAAGGAAAGATTAACAAATTAGTATTTTAAAGCTTTGTAATTGAGTAACAACCCTGCAGCTTATATGCAAAGGTGATTTACAGCAACTATTAAATGAAAAGCGAGTCTTGGCCATGCTAGTCAAACAGTCAAAAAGTATGCAAAGACAACATCTATAAACCAGAACTATAACTCAGTCTTTTAGGTAAAAGGATTTAAATGTCCAGTCATCCTGACTGGTATAAAATGATAGAGCCATTAACAGCAAAGCTTCTACATAATTCTACAGTTGTCCTTCTAGAAATACCTTTAAGAGGTGGATAGGTTAACCATTCCAACACATAACGGTCAAATTTTCCTACAAAAAACAATGTGCAGACTTCCAGAAATATTAACACTTCACTAAAAGGAAAGTGACTTCCATTGAGCAAGCCCTAATGCAGGTGTGTGTACACACAGGCTCCAGCAAATACAGTTCAAGAACTCACTTAACTCACCACGTTCATGTACATGCATGGTGTGTCCCTGAAAGCCACTAGAGGTATAAATGCTGTGAATAAGAAATATTTTAACTGGATCGCTTAGGTTTGGTATGATCAGGTGCTTGTTCATATCACTGCATTGCTAAATAAGTAGCTTTACACGATGATAATACTGTGGGGTTTTTGATCCCTTTAACACTTCAAGTGCTGAAAAAGCATTTGGTCAAACACGTAACAGATTACCTTTTCCAGTTCCACCAAGAAGCTGTCAAGACTCTCATCTGACAGTTTCCCAACTTCAAACATAGTGACCGCGTGACTTTTCAAGTTCTGGAAGAACAAAACAAAACTTCCTTAATTCTTTGAGAATGGAATGGGCGAGTAAAAGTTTTAAGTAAAAACATTTCTTAACAAACAATACAGAACTTTTTAAAAATAATTACAGCTGTATTATATTGAAGTCAAAGTATTTTAAAACTCTAAGTATTTATTCTTGGCATAATACATTGAACAATTCTGACATACTGGTGAAAGATTTCCCATCATTAGAAAGGCAGTGAGAGTAGAATCAAACAGGAAGGCAATACGCTTTGTGTGTCCGCTAGACAGATTCAGGCTGCTCACGCTGGCTGTTTCAGCTAATAGAGAACAACAAGAAAATAAATTATCACATTTGTTTAATTTAAACATCAAATCATCAAGTTTAAGTCAAATCTACTAAAAAATAGAAGAAAAATAAACCACATTAGTTATTGCCATACTGAGTAGAACAGAGTTCTCTTATCACTACTAAACTACTGACTGACTGAATTCAGAAGTTCGTATTTTTGCATCAATTGATATCCAGAATACAGATCAGTCTCATCTTCAGGAAAAAGCTATTTAGCTAAAGAATTTTAAATCAAGAAGTAGGTACCACCTCCCCCACTGAATATTCCGTATGAAGAAAGGATCTACACAATCTGTGTTTTACTTGCTTCTAGACCCCTTTACAGCCTATGGCACTCTAGAAATATAAAAATAATTGATCCTAATGTATTAAAATTCACTGTTAGTGCTAACCTGGATCATCTTGACTGTTGGTATCTGTATCTGTGGCTGATGACCCAACTTCCTGTATAGGACTTCTGTTTTCCCCACTGTCCCATGAAAGCAGCATCTTTTGAGGGTCCAAAGTACTCCTATTAATGTGAATTAAAATCCACATCTATCGATCACTGCAGCACCAGAGAAGTATCTCTGCCTTCCAGTGCTAGTAAGTCCATGCATAGGCATACCCGATCCACACCTTTCAATGCTTCTGAGCCCTAAACCAGTCAAGCTTGATGTCCCTCAGAGTCCTGCTTTAGCTTCAGCAGAAAAGTTTATTTGGGGGTTTGAAAATACCAGATTTTGAAAAAGGTTTGAAAAAATTAAACCACCATCACTGAAGAAGAATCCAATGGAAAAAATCTCATTCACTTTGTTCTCACACTCTGAATTAGCTTTAAATAAAACTCAGGCATAGCAGTCATTTTAAATGGCTTAACAGATATTGAACCAAAAGTGCCTGACAATTAATGCAACCTGGCACTCCAACTTGGAGAACCCTTTGTTTACTGGTATTAACATCACTTTCCCAGGATTTGATATAGATATACATATATGAAAAAGTGTCGATGACAGAACTGCAATGGCACGTGACAGCAAGCAAGTAAACTTCATGTACATATTCCCTGACAGCAGAGCCAAAAGACATTGTTTCTGTACTAGAAAGCAACAGCTGTTATTTCTGGCCCCAGGAGTTTAAAGCAAATCTACACTTGTCTGCTTCAAGAACAAGCAACTAGGCATTTAAAAGTCAAAAAGCCAGCACTAACAGCAATAGAAGTAGTACCTTGAACTTAGAGGCTAAACTATCACCACTTATTCCACAGATTAAAAAGAAAATCAAGTATTCTTGTAATTATACACATTAGACAGCCAAGCGAGGTTTGTTGTGGCAGAAGTCAAAGAAAGCAACCAACAGCTTTACAATCAGATTTTGGTTCTAGCTTTCTCTTCAATGAGGAAAAATAAGCCTTGTGAAAGAACAGAGACACTTACTTCAGTCTGTTTATTGAAGGAACGTTCTTCCATGATGGATGAAGATTATCCAGGTTTATTACTTGGCCTTTTTTATGAGCAAAGCCTAACCGACAATACATGGACACAGCATTCTGAAGAAACACACATACACA
The DNA here is from genome assembly GCF_000700745.2 of Antrostomus carolinensis. Taxonomy (NCBI): domain Eukaryota; kingdom Metazoa; phylum Chordata; class Aves; order Caprimulgiformes; family Caprimulgidae; genus Antrostomus; species Antrostomus carolinensis. The sequence continues at coordinate 21,366 of NW_010311435.1, forward strand.
TAATAAGCAATATGCTATATGAAAACCAGTTGCAAGACAGTGAACTTTCCACATCAAGTTCAACAGATGCATTACACACACATACCTTTACCAAAGATAAGTCAATCTCTAGGACATTTGCAAGCTGGAAAAAAAAAAAAAAAGAAGACAGAGGAATCAACAATACAGTATCAACAATGTAGGGTAATTTACTACTTGTGGGCTTCAGCATCTTGTTGTTGGCTTGCTTTATTTTTAAACCCAGCCTGTACTGGTACGAGCAATTTTGTCTTCACTGCAAGTGATGAAAATAAAAAAGGGGATAATGTCTCATAATTGCTTTCAAAAGCATGCAAAAGAAATATGAAGTTATCTTCTACTGTGTAATTTCCAGGTTAATCATGGATACCATTTCTAGGTGAATCATATCTATCAGAAGACAAAGACAAAAACAAATCCCAGATATATTTAATGGGTATTTTTCAGCTGCTTATTCACCAAGTTTTGAGAATAAGACCTTATGAAAACATATTTATCATAGCAAAGTTATAAATACCTATGCAATAGTTACATTCCTATTTTAAGTCAAGACCCTGCATGCCTTCATTACCAGAAAAAAAAAAAAAAAAAAATCTTTTTTTTTATTTCACACTAGCAAAACACTCTGTTCCAGCTCATAAAACAGCCTACATCAGTCAGCCCTGTACAAATTCATTCCAGCTGATGGAATTGTTTCACTGAACCAAAGGTACTCCTTCAAGCCTGAAGCACTATAAAAGTTACATTCAAGATAAAAGAAACAGGTTGGATCTTAAGCCTGGCAATACCTGTAAATAAAATCAGTCCATATCAATCCATATCTCTGCATTAAGTATTTTCAGCAGTGTGCTTTGGGCCCTTTCAAGTTTTCCTATCTCCCTGACACAGGGCAAGTTTTACGTACCTCTGCCACATTAGTGTGTTCATCTATTGAAACAAATATCTTGTACAGGAGCGTTTCAAAGTAATCACCTTGCACTCTGTTCATCACAAAACCTTCAAGTGGTGGCACTAAAAAGAAGAATTACTTGCAAAATTACAATTTGGTAACTTGCTTTATTAAACTGAAACCGCATAAAAAAGGAAAAATAAATTTATACTTATTTAGTTTTCATGGTACCTGTAATTTTGAGGATTTCCCAGACAGAAATAATAAAAGCCTAAAGATAGCATACATTGTATTTATAATTCTCCCACTCCTTAAGAAAAGTAAGGGTTGTCAACATGTTTTCTTATAAGAACTAAAGCCGCTGTATTTCGCATCATAACCTTGCAGTCTCCAGCTCCTCCGCTACAGATAACTTCCAGCCATCCAGCCCACAAAATGATTTTGTAACATGGATGGAGATTAAATCATGGCTCTGATTGGAGTGGGACACAAAAAACCCACTCCACCCACACACTCCAGAGCTGAGACTCCCAAAGCTATTATCTAAGCAATAACTCTCTTGTATTTAGAGGATTTTCACTTAACTGATCTCTACTACAGTAATGACAACTCCTTCTGCACGGCCAGGTTCCAAACAATTTATGTCTTTGCAGACTACAGTGAATTCAGAAACCCCCGAGACCCAGCATAGCATAATGAGTTGTTCAAAGGGCAACCATATGCTGTGCTAGTTTAAGCTCCTACATAGTCCCCAGACACAGCACATGACCATAATTAAGCTGACAAGACCATGAAGGATGGAACAGATATCTATAAAAAAAGTTGTGTCTGTCTAGAAAATAGGAGTCAAAAACCCATGCCCTTCTGGTAAGGCAGTCACGTTTCTCTATGCCATTCTTCCTTTTCATTAGATGTATGGGAAGGTACTTATTAATTCATACCATAACTTTTTAAAGAATCTCATCTTACCTAAATATATATGCAAAATAACCTAAGAATTCAACTTGAAATCAATCTTATATACAATAAAAACAATGTTTTAATAGGGTTGAAAACATTTAGTCAGGAAAAAGTTTCAGAGCTCAAATGTTTTGTTTAAGCAGCTCATGTACACAGACAAGCAGCTCTAAAGACAGACACCTACAGGATAGCTGAAATGAAACCAAGAAAACATAGATATTATACTATTAAATATTTACTTACCTGCTATACAGCTGTCATCAGATATTGGTACATCAAGGTAAATAAATCCTTTGTTATACAAACCTTTATGAATAAAAGTACATAATTTCAGAAAAAAAGCATTTTCCAGAGTACTAACGATACAAAGAAGACTTCCCCCTCAGCCAACTCAGAATTTAAAGTCATTTTTCTTAATAGCCTCCACAGTAGAATATTACTGTGCAATACATGGATCAATAAACCACACCTAATACTAAACAGGTGTCACTTTAAACCAGAATTCTTTATTTCAGTCCGATGCAGTACACTTGGAGCTCTACAAGTACTTTCAGGACAATCAAGCACAGTAGAGGCACCTACATTTGACATCTGACCACAGATTGAGGCAGCTACATTTGACAAAGATGTTAATCTAGTTTTCACCCTCATCACTGTACTGTCAAGAAGTGGATTTTAGTCCTAAATTAGTTTCATCAGCTGAGGATGATGGCTACCTTTTGGTTTTTTATACAACTGCAAAAATAAACTCTGGGGCACTTCAGCCCAAGGCATCAGCAAAGCTGCAGCAGATACAGAGGGATATTGCATACAATAAGGACAACAATATGGTAGAATTTAAATGACACTTATGATTTGAGCACTAAGCATCTCAACTGAGTTCTGCGGAGTAGTAAGCCAGGGAGAAGTTTTTAAGGAAGGTCAAAACCTTTCAGCATGGTTATTTTTAAAGTCTAAGGTTTGTAACAGGTGCACTCTAATAGTAAAGCATAAAGCTAAATTACACAATACAAAATAAGCCAAATTTATTGTCAGTGGTTCCTTTGACATTACCCAATGTAACTCCATCTACATGATATTCACCACAGCAGGGAGGAAGTGTACCAACAACCCTCAGGTGAAGTGTTATTAAACATGCAAAGCAAGACTGTCAGATGTTTCACACACACAGAGCTCAGTCCAGCTACAATGTATGTACATAGGTATATATCTATAGTATATACAGTAGAATTGCTACCCCCAATCAGATATTAAATAAAATGCCTGCAATATGCCAACAACTAACCTGAATGCATGCTGATCCAAATGCTGCACAACAGCACGGGCAGTGACACATACCCAGCTATGCAAACCAATGTGTACCAACAAACCAGCTTTAATGGACCAAGATGACATTACAAGCCATCAACATGTTTTTCACTGTCTCTCCTTCAGCTCTCATAGCTGATACATTCTTACTTACTAGAAATGTACTGATGGCATCATAGTTTGGACTAAATGGTCCTCTTTTGCCATAAAATCCCATCCTATTGGCAGTTCCTAACATTAATTGTCCGTACATTCCATACATGAGTCAGGGTAAAAAGGTACATTAGATCCTTCTAAACTTACTAAACCTGAGCTGTAACCCTCTCCACAAGCAACATCAGGACACCTGTAGAGGAAGATCATTAAGTGTTTTCTGAATTCAAATTTTCTTAAGCCCTATAGTGTTTCATATCCACTTCAGAGCTTGAATTTCACCTACCTCACTTTTTTTTTTATTGTTTTGTCCTGCTTCAGCGACAGGCAGTGAAATTCTGCCTCAATTTCTTAACAGAAGTACAGTGCACAGATCCAACTGCTTGTAGTAAACCAAGCATTTACAGATCGACTTCTCAAGGAGGAGTTTGTCAGTGAATTTGTACTCCCTTGACTAACGTGATTTGTCTACATCTAATACTTGTTATGCTAAAACAGGGAGACACGTCTACATCATTTTTCAGTAACAGCTGCAGACCTTTAAGAAACAAGACAGCCTCTTAGATTTAAGCCCCATTTTCACGGTGTTCAAAAAGTACAAAATTACAAAAACTCTGCTTTGAAAAGCAAGGAGTGAAGTTTTACCACCCAGGATTATCAACATTTTTAATTTTATTTTCTCTTGTCCTCATCTACTTCCCCCACAATCTTTACTGACTGCCTCTACTGAAAGAATCTATTGAATCAAACAGTAACGGAGCAACAGCTGCTAATGGCTCACTGTTAAACCATTTATAAGATCCAGACTACAGTCGGTACGAGCTCTTGAGTATTTTCCTCCAACTCCTCTTATGATTCATTTGTCTACATCCCCTTTTATTCCTACTCTCTGAATTTACTAAGCAAGTTCTACAAAATGAAAAGGAATGTCCATTAAACACTTACTGTGAACTACATTGAAGTCTAATGAACCAGCAAGCTGAGGACCTGAATCAATTATCTTATCAATAGCAGACTTCTCCAATGTAGTACAAATCTAGGTAAAAGAAATCACGTTAGTCTTTTGTAGAAATGAGTCTATCCAACTTATTCAATACCACTCAAAAAAAATCCAAAAACATTACAGCCTCAAAGTCAATCATAAGCATAGGAAGTAACTCATGTTCTTAATCAAAATATTTGCACTGAAAAATTCACTGCAGTTCCTGTTAAAATCTTAATTATTTTTTTTCTTGTCCTCATAAAAAATTACACATGGTCTAGGAATGGTACTGAACTGCACAGGCATTTGGTAGGTGAAGCCCACAGTATAACAGGTTTGCTCTTTAGAAGTTCCAAACTAAGCATTCAACCACATAACTATAAACGCTCTAGAAGGATGTCCATTACAATATCAAAGTAAAGTGCCTCAGGTTATGTCAGAATATAAGTAGCCACTGCCCAAGTTAACAGCTAAAAAAACTCTGTCACTGCTTTAAATACATTACAATCTAAACAAAAGAGAAGGAATTAAATCCAGATCAAATGACTAGCTGACTGTAAAAAGAAACTGAGGATGGAAATAGAATTAAGTCAGCTCCCAAGTTTTTCACATGCATTGAAAAAAAAAAATAAGTACATGCAAGGGGCAGAAACAATGACAGTATGTATAAAATAAAGTCCATGGACATTCTGATTCTAACTAAACTGAAGGTTAACATTTGGTGAAAACTGAGCTGTCAGCACTTAACTATGAAATTTAAGAAACGTATTTTGTTGCTTGTCCCCTACAAAGCATATCATCGTGCACACTAGTTATCACAGACCAGCTGACACAGAACCACCTCAGCACTGTACACAGTGCAGAAGGACAGTGCACTGTTTTCAAGGACTACCACTATTCAACTAAAATCAGAGATGCAATCCATACTGAAATACCTTGATGTCGTCCTCAGTGATGTAGCCAGACTGCACGACCCACCAAGCTTCTATAGCAATCTCCACGGGTTTCACGGGTAACAGATCATGAGCACTTTTCCTTCTGAAAAATTTCTGCAGTGGTACAATCCATTTGAGATAGTAAAGAGCACTTCACATGTGCAGACAGCCATTTACCTTTATATAATCTGATTTTTATAAGCATCCATTTTTAATTACATCATATTCACAGACTGGATACACACAAATACTGTTAGCCTTGTCATCTAGTAAAAGCACATCCCTGTTCAGAAAAAAAAAAGACTCTCTCCTCCCTCAAATCATATGAAAATGGGAAGGAAAAAAAAAATATTTACATCTGATTTTGTTAAATGTTCTAAATCCTCAGATAAATTCATATTGTATGTGTCACTAATTAAAAACCACACTATTCAAACACATTAGGATCAAGCCCAAATTTCAACTACTTACGACATTTTATAACGTGAACAGGTAAGAGAACACAACAAACAAAGTACACAATTGGGGTATTTTAAAGAAGTTCAACAATCTTAAAAAAATAAAACAAAAAAAACCCCAAAGGACAAAGTACCCCACATTCTCAGTAAGCACGGTGCTAAAGAAGTACAGTGAATTTCAGTCCAAGAAAGAAAAACTAGAGGGTACTGTTTATTTATAGACCTAAACAGCTTTTCTTCCATTACTTTTTGGTTCACTCTATCAACTTCAGATTTTGATAAGCACACTTTGGTTGAAGGAGCACTGTGAAGCTACTTCAAAAGCACCTACAAGTTTCCTAAAGAAAGAAAGGAACTGTTGCAAATTAAAGGGTCTACTTTTATCAACAGTCATTACAATCATGTGCTGTTCACATCCAAGGACTCCTGTTCAGATTCATTACCATTGCCTCAGAGAAAAACATACATCCTACAAAAATTTATAGCTAGATGGAGGACTGTCCCAGAATAAACTCTGATCTCAACTGCACCCATAGAAACATGGAATAATTCTTACAGAACCATTGTCGTTATTCCATGTTTATACTGGCCAGGATACATTATTTATCTGGTGCCACAGAGTAAATATAGCTCTGAAAATGTAAGTTTGTGAAGAAAAAAAAAGAAAAAATCCACCAAAAACGTAGCACTAAATATCTTTTTCTTTAGTATACTTAGATTTTGAACTACAAAGTTCTTTATTACCTTCAGGAAATGCAATATAATTAGCAATACACTATGTCACATTCAATTAGCCATACTATTAAACTAACCAGATCCACAAAACTTATTCCATTCTTCATTTCCCATGAAATAATGAGGGGGAGGAAGGGGGGAAGCAAGGAGAGAGGAAATTAAAGACAAACTTACTTTTGAAGACCTACATTGATTCATTAGATCTATATACTGGTTTCTTCCTATACCAAGAAGTCTTAGACCTGAAAAAATAAGTAAGGTTTTATTTCTCTTAAGACAGGTTTTAAGCTGAACATATGTAAAACATTTTTCAAAGAATCAGACCTACTTCCATAATAATATTTTTAATTATTCTTTCTTCACAAAATAAAAGGATAGTTATAGGAACTAAATTCAGTTTTAAATTAATTTGACAGAGAACAACATGCATCTAAAACCAGAATCCATCCATTTACTCTGTACAGGTTAAAACAAGACCACATATTCCATTCCTCTCAAGTCATGGGGAAGCAGAGAATAACACAACCACTTTCTCTCCTACACTCACATCAAGAGGTAATAACTACACTTCAAATTAAGAGAACTAAAGCTGTACCAGATTTTGGTCAATAGTTTCTCTTCCCCCTAATAAATCCCACACCACACACTGGATTAGAACTATAAACTAAGAATTAGAGCACAAAGCCACATAAGCTTCTAAGGACAGTGATTAAGATCTAGTTGAGTTCAATTGAATCAAAATTTATTTCTGTAACCTCTAGCCTTCAACCATTAAGAAACTATGAACAGACACTGTAAAGCTACTCATTAGTTTTAACCCATATTCTGTCTCAGTTTTGACTCCAACTTTTTAGTTTGACACTAGCTTTTTAGGATAAAATATTAATAAAGATGTTTTATCTTAATTATACCACAGTCACTGACCTGCAACTGCTCCTGAAATAACGGAATTACTAGAAAAAAAAAAAAAACAAAACAGGGAAGCCTTTCCGCTCTCCATGCTCCTGAGTAACAGCAGATTTCGAACAAGCTATGTAGCACTGAGGAAAAAGTTTTTCCTTATCTGTTTCCCCAGTGAGAACATTACACAAAGGCAAATTAGTACAGTGAACCAACAAAATCCTTAAAGAAAAAAAAATCCCAACTGTTTTCAGTTTCAGCTGCTCCTCACCTGACTACACACCAACCTTAAAAAGAACTCAACAAACTCATACCAAAGGTGAAGAATGAAGTTTTTAGCTATAACTTCTTAGTGCCAGGCTTGATTAACACCCTCCCTATGCCAGCAGTTTGCATTTTCCTCCATAAGACTTATCAGCAGTCTATTGCTTTTACTCTGTTCTCCTCCACCAGGTTCAATGATTTTGCCTTCCTAATCTCCCATCCCACATCCACAACAGTCTAACAGAAAACAGGATAAAACATCTGGCACATCCAGGAGTGTCATAAAACACTAGATTCTCTCTCTTTTCTGGTACATCATCCCTCAATCCATGCTAATGCTAACTCATAGGAATGTTAACAGCCTTCCAGTGTCTTCCCAAAGCTTTCTGCCCAACACATGCCAAAAAACAAGCTAGGAAAGGACCAGCAGCTCTGCTTCCCGATGCACAACAGCCAGTAAGACTTTCCATCCAGAAGTCCAGGCAAATGGGAATGCAATACAAGCAAGGACAGAAGCTGCACAGGGTTTTGCACCATTCCTATCTATACTCAAACTAGCCCAATTCCAGTGCTGACCTCCGTATGGAAAACACACGCTCCTTAATATCACTATTTAAATGCTTATACACATTAATTCACGCATTTCTTCAAGCAAACAGATGCCTGCAAAAACATTTTCAGAAGTTTCACATTTCCAGCTCACTGAAAGTCGTAACACAACTAGATAATACTTACAGTCAGCAGCAGTGAAGTTTGGTAATGAATCATAGCTTTTTTCACTGTTCATTATATCCTTAAAAAGACAAGATAAATTAGTTGCAACAAGAAAGTAGTCATTTCAGAGAAGCAAGTCCAAAATTCTGCCTGCTTTTTGGTTATTTTTAAGAACAAAACAAAATTAAAACAAATATATTAAAGTCAGTTACCTTATCAAACTTGCCAATTACTTGATTAATCATTACACAGTAAGTTAAATATACAAAAAAAGAGACTTCTGTTTAACGTAAGCTTTACAAAGAAAAATGTTGACAGAATAATAAAGATAAAATCCTCTGTCTTCATACACAAAAAAACCCAGCACATGGAATTGCTAACAGTAATAACAGAATAAGCTAACAACTAATTTGTTATGTTTGCAATCACTCTACACAAAATAAAAAAGCACTTCTGATAGCCAATGAAAATAGAAGAAGGTTGCCAGAGTGCTGATAGAAAATAGAACCATCTTTGTTCTCACAGAGAAGGATCAACTTCAAGCTTTTGAAAAAGCTTCTAATATGGTTAAGTGTCCTTCTTGAAAGAGAACAAAAAAGAAAATAACCATTCAAATACGCTGCTTTCTAAAAATTTGTTTTAAAAAAGATTTTGTTCTATTAATCTAACAGAATGAGCTATTTCTTTTACAATTTGAAGAGTCAATCTCAAACAGCAAAACAGAAAGACTGGCCTCAGACTGAGTCCCACCCCTGTTCCACATGACAAAGTCCACCTCTTGAACGGCTTATGGGGGCAGAAGGGAAAAAATCTGCAGGTACAACCTGTTCTCTAGAAAGCTTCCTCACTGTTTCCCTATCTCTTAGTATACCCTTCCCAAAAGCAAAAAACCTACATGGCACGGCCTTGTAAGCATTACAGGGCCATTGCCAACATCTCTGGGACAGAAATCAACATAGAATCATAGAATGGTTTGGGTT
>NW_010311436.1:0-1243 GCF_000700745.2 Antrostomus carolinensis
CCCCCAGCACCCCAAGTCCTTCTCCTCAGTTTCATAGGCTCTTCACACAGAGCACATCATTGCAGTGTTGAGGAGACTGCCTGCATTGGGCACAGATCCTATGGAACTACAGCCAAAGTCCCAGTGACGTGCAGAAATCTCATATTCTAAATTATTTTCTGGAAACTATTTTGACTGGAGAGGCAACAGCAGCTAACGATAACTTACCACTATAAATTAATGTGATGGGCAATGTGCAATTGAATTCCAATGCTGTGGAATTCTTTCTTACAGTCTCTCTTCTTTAATTTCAGTTCTTGGCCATTATCCTGGTTATCTTTATTGCAGAAGTATCTGCTTTTGTCCTGGGATTTGTTTATCGGGAAAAGGTAAGTGAAGAATTAGCATCTCTGTAGTAACCTATAAGTAAAGAATAGATCTTGCATTGTTAGAGCATTCCAATAGATCCAGTTTTCTTACACTTCATCCCCTATCCTGCAATCTGTAGGGCAAGTAGGAGTGGGGATGGCATTATCCAGTATGTGGATCAGTCTTTGTTGGGAACATGGTGAATACATAAAGCACCTGGCAGGCATCACAACAATCTCTAAATGGGATTAAACAGTTGTTGGTGCTCACAAATTAGGGCTTTTCCATCAGGGGAGGCAAGCTTCTATCCCGGAATGGGATTCTGATGAAGTGCTACCTGCATTTTATCTAAAACATGGCTTGATTCTGCCTCCCCTCCTCAATTTAGTTGGGATACAGAACTTTTGCAGTATCCACTAGATAAAATTCTTAGCTGTCATGTTAAAACAGTATGTTTGGGGTTTTGGGGTTTTTATTTTTTTTTTTCTCTCTCTCTAAATAGGTAAAAACTGACGTGCAAAGCACAATGCACTCAGTCTTTGAGAAGTATGATGGGAAAAATCCAGAGTCTACTGTTGTGGATTACTTGCAAGAACAGGTAAGAAAAGATTTAAATTGTCCTGAGAATTATTTAGAAATGAACAACTAGGTTGTAAACAAGGAATTAGGGATGGGAAGGGGGTCAGTATGGTGGTATCGTGGAACTTGGATCTACAGCAGTGTTTAGCATCTGATTCTCCAAGGCCATTGAGGGTGCTCCCCACTTTGCAGAGTTGGCATCTTCATGCTCCTGAAGTTCATGTAAATGAATGATCTCGTTGAGACGAGTGGCCTTTGGATCAGACCAAATGAGTATATATGTGTTTTTGCTAGCATAGAGTTAATTTTCTTTTTA
>NW_010311436.1:1295-6719 GCF_000700745.2 Antrostomus carolinensis
GTGGAGAAGAAAAGTGTAGTAGTTAGTAAAACCCAGAACTGACAGTTGGATGTGCCAATGAGATATTCCATGTCATGTCACGTCATGTTTAATATATTAACTGGGATTGATCGGAAAGTGGGGGGATTGTCTTGGGAATCACTCGGGCTCGCTTTTCCAGGATTGTGATTTTTGGGTTCAGGGTTCGTTTTTGCTCCTCCGGGATTGTTATCAGCGGGTGGTGAGCAATTGTACTCTCCATCACTCACATGTATATATATGTGATGTGTGTGTATATATATATATATATAGTTGTTATCATTATTATTCTTATCATTTTAATTTTATTTTACTCTAATTATTCAATTGTTCTTAACCTACAAGTCTCCTGACCTTCACCCCTCCAATTCTCTCTCCCTGATTCCCTGGGTGGAGGGGGAAGGGGGGTTGTGCCCAGTTGCTGGCTGTGTCTTTCTTTGGCTGCCAGCTAAGTTAAACTATTACAATATGAATAAATATTGCTGAGAATCCTGTACCATAAAATAGAAAGAAGGCAGAAGACTCTATCCTGCAACTTGTCAGTTCAGTATTAGAGCTTTCACAAAGAATAAACCAATAAGGAAGTAATAATGTATGAAGGGGAGGTTGATTGATTATATCTACGGCTGTTTTCCTGAAGTACTACTACTTTTAAATCTGGGGAGGCAGCTCTTGCCCAGTATGCCTAAGAGAGTTTTAACTCAACATCAGCATTTGTGTTCATATATATTCATACATCCTTGGAACTGTCCCGTGTTTGGCAGCTTCATTGTTGTGGAGTGAAGAACTACAGTGACTGGACAACCACGCAGTGGTTTAATTCCACCGGTAACAACAGTGTCCCTCTGAGTTGCTGCCAGCAAGATATGAAGAACTGCACAGGGCGCCTGGATCAGCCACAGGAGCTGAATACACGGGTGAGGACATAGTTTTCACAGCTGGGCCATGATCCTTCTCAACCAAACAGAATCAATGAGGAAAGCACTTCAGGCAGGGTTTAGGGATAACTTCATCCAATTCTTTTCAGCACTTTGTCCCCTGAAAACTTTTTGTCCCCATGGTTTTCCTCTAGCTAACTTCCTTCTGATGGCTTGGAACTGGAAGAGGGGAGGTTTCAATTAGATATTGGGAAGAAATTGTTTGGTGTGAGGGTGGTGAGCCAGTGTCCCAGGTTGGCCAGAGAAGCTGTGGCTGCTCCTCCCTGGAAGTGTTCTCGGCCAGGTTGGATGAGGCTTTGAGCAACCTGGTCTAGTGGAAGGTGTCCCTGCTGCTGGCAGGGGGGTTGGAACTGGATGAGCTTTAAGGTCCCTGCCAACCCAGACCATTCTATGATTCTATAATTCAATAAAAGCTCCTAGTTGATGAAGGAGGGGCACTGATCTGGATGTTTGGTCTTGTCTGTCTGCTGGTAGCAGTCCTCCATTTCGTGTTGTTACCGAATCAAGATGAGCAGGCCAGAACCCTACCTATGGGCACATAGTTATTCAAACAGATCTGGAGTAGGGGGAGAGACTCTTCTAGGATTGACTGTGAATCTGGAGAATTGCATACCAGGTCCTTCAGTCTGGGGCACAAACACTTGCATTGAATTTTATAGATAACCACTGTAGATCTTCCTGGCTCTGAGTTTCGGGCACTTCTTTAAGAGACCTGAGTCAGAGGAGATTCTGAGAAGCAGCAAATGTCAGTGCCTCTCCCCAAGCAAAAGGTGAATGACGAGCCATTGGGTCTGGAAGACAAGAATGGAAGCCCACAGATCTGCAGTGGTTGGTTAGACAGGCCTTATAAGGTCCTGCTTCATTTTAAGTGTTAAGGAGGAAAAAAAGCCAAAAATCATCCAGCTGAATCTTTCCATTTGGTTTCACCCATCACTTTCGTGGCAGGGCTGTGAAGCGGAGCTGGAGTCTGGGCTGCAGAGCGTCATCAGCTATGCTATGCTTGTAATTCTGGGGTTTGCCATTGTAAAGGTAAATGTTTTCTCTCTTTCCTGATGGAAAATAATACTGTTTATCCTTTGATCATGGGGCTTTTTCTTCTACCATGTCCTCTTAGCCTACAACCGTTTTCTGGCTCTGAAGTAGACTCAGTCCTTTGTTCCTCGCTTGTTTTCTTCCAACTTTTTCCATTTTGTCTTCATGATGATAAGGGGAGGGATCTAAAAAAGGTAGTAGGGAATTTGGGATGGCAAGGCAACAGAGAAACCATCTTGGTTATTTGGTAGGAAGTACAAAAGGCTGGGTGTGCTAAAAGGCCTGGATCTAGAATTCTTTATTGAAACAACCCATTTTTCTATATTTAACTAGGATTTAAAAACCAGCTCATCAAAGTTTGTTTTTAGATACAACCCTGTCCTAGTTTTCAGCTAGGACTAACCCTAGTCCTGTGCTTGGAGTCCAGGAATCAAAACAGGCTAGAAATATGACTAGGAATGAAATAGAATTTATTTATAGAATCATGAGGTTGAATTAAATGAAATAGGAAAAGAGAGAATCTTGTGGGTGAACACTAGATGTGAAAAGCCCTGATGTAAGCCTCCTCGCAACTGGCACATCAAAGAAATGCCTACGCAACTCCAAAGATTTGACCCATAAATTTTAGCCTGGTGGTTTGTCATTGTTCCCACTACCTGTTCTCTAAGATGAGTAACCTGTTCCTTGTTTGGACGGAGATTTGAACCAGGTAATAGTTCAGAAAAACACAGCAAAGTGTTTTTTCTTTCACTATCTGCTCTCTATATGAGAGATGAGTTCTACACTCCCATGACGTGTCCCGTTACTCTTTGTGATGAACCCTCCCATCACGATATCTCCTGTCATCATCTCCAAAGATTGCTTTGGCATATTCTGCACTACCTTTATTCACATATTTTTGACACTTAAATATTTTTCAGAACTCATTTTAGGTCCAGAATCATCCCATGCTTTGACTGAAATTTTTCCCACAGTAAGATAACTAGGGAGGTGATTCTCCTCCTCTACTCCACTCTCGTAAGGCCCCACCTGGAATACTGCATCCAGTTCTGGAGCCCCCATCACAAGAGAGACCTGGAGCAGCTAGAACAAGTCCAGAGGAGGCCACCAGGATGATGCGAGGGCTGGAGCAGCTCTGCTGTGAGGACAGGCTGAGAGAGTTGGGGCTGTTCAGCCTGGAGAAGAGAAGGCTCCGGGGAGACCTTCTAGTGGCCTCCCAGTACCTGAAGGGGCTCCAAGAAAGCTGGGGAAGGACTTTTCATTAGGGCAGTTAATGACAAAACAAGGGGAAATGGGTTTAAGCTGAAAGAGGGGAGGTTTAGATTAGATATTAGGAAGAAATTCTTTGGTTCTTCACTGTGAGGGTGGTGAGACACTGGAACAGGTTGGCCAGAGAAGCTGTGGCTGCTCCTCCCTGGAAGTGTTCTCGGCCAGGCTGGATGAGGCTTTGAGCAACCTGGTCTAGTGGAAGGTGTCCCTGCTGCTGGCAGGGGGGTTGGAACTGGATGAGCTTTAAGGTCCCTTCCAACCCAAACCAGTCTGTGATTCTATGAACTAGGAATTAATGTGGATGTGTGAATTAATGCGAATGTGGAAATTAATGGGAGAAACCAGGGAGGGGAAAAATTGAAATTGGAAATTGATATGCAAAAAAACCCCCACCTTTCTGTAGATATATTTTCTAAGTGTTTTTTAAATACAAAACGAATGTCCTTGCTTTAATGAAAAAGTCTGATGAACATACAGATGTTGGGCCTGATGACTGACACAAAAGACAGCAGAACTAAATCTCTCTCCTTCTCTCTCTTTTTCAGTTCTTCGGCATGCTGAGTGTCTGCGTGCTTACGTGCAAGAGAGAAGACAGTGGATACCAGCCTCTTTACTCGGGGGTGTTTGCTTAATAAAACTCAAAGATCACTTTTTTTTTTTTTTGCTTCTTGATGATAAAATAGACTTGTAAAGCTGAACGCTACAAGACAATTTATGACCTTCTTGCTAAATGTTTGATTTTATGTACGAGTGCTAGCCAAGTGAAACCACCCCCACGTGAAACAGAAAGAACATTGTGTGTTGACTTGGGGAAAGCTTCTTGCAGATGATGTGAAACGGCAATTTCAGTATTCAAGGCCCTACAGTAACATACCCTGATCTTGCACACCACAGCTTTCCATAAGGTTATTGTAGATTTGGATTTGTAACTTTACATGGTGTAATGGATTCCCAGAAAAAAAAACAAAAACAAAAACAAAAACTTACTTAACGCAGTTCTTTGCCCTTGAAACGTTATTTTTAATCACTAAACTGATAGAGATCGCAGGAGGGGTTTCAGTTGTCTGCACAAACATCAGATCATTCCCATGGCAGAAGAAACTTTTGAATGCCAGGTTCAAATATTCTGCATAAGCATGAGGAGTTAGAATATGTTTTCTCTAGATCTGGTGGTGTTTCTATTTTTTTTTAATTTTGTTTTTCCTCTTAGGGTCATACGTTGGTAATTCAGTTTACTGCAGAGGTTGCTAGTACAAGACAACCTCATGTTTAAAGTCTAGAACAGACATTTGAGTTGTTTTTTGAAGCAGCTGGCAAATGTGAACAATCCCAGCTGAGGAGGAGATGTGTGTTTTGAGCTTTGGGGCTTGCTACGTCTCTCTCTGGCTTGGGCTTTTTTTGTTGTGTTTTGTTTTTTTTTTTAATATTATTATTTGACATTAAAAATTGCTTGTGAAGCAGGCTTTTGACATTTTTTTTCTCCTTTTACTGACTTTTTTTGTGTGTGTCTAGAAGACAGACTATGTATTTCTGTTTAATATAGAAGTTGCAAGTTATTGAGATGAATACAGGCTGGAAGATGGGTGTTGCAGGACATGTTGGCTCAGAGTGGTTGTGTAGACAGGATGGAGGGGTTTGTGCAATCATCCCTGCATCACTGAAGCTTTGACTGCTCTTCACCGCTAAAAATGTTAAGACGATGCATTCCTGTACCAAGCAATTTCAATAACTTACTGTCTGGCAGGGTCGTGTGACTCCTTGTTTGCTCATTTTCCTTTATTTCCTTAAAGATCTGCTGAATGCACTCACTTCTTGGATTGCATCACTGCTTTAAAAATGGTCCTTCCTTAACAGATTTGAGTGTTCATCTGCTTGTCAGTTCTTCAGGGTTTTGTTGGTTGTTTTTAGAGCTGTGATGTGGGGAGGGAGGGAACTCTGAGCTTTTCTTTATTAGGGAATTGTGGAAAAGCTTATTTTTTGTTCTTTGGAGAGATAAGCACTGTGTCCTTAGCAATAAACCTTTATGTCTGTAATTCATTAGAAGGAATTTGGAGTAAATGTAAACTGGTCTTTCCCCCCATGCGCCCCCCAGAAAAAAAAGCAATGGGTGATGATGACCTATAGGAGACATACCAGTGTCACAGAATCCCAGAATTGCCCAGACTGG
>NW_010311437.1:0-6156 GCF_000700745.2 Antrostomus carolinensis
CAACCCAGACCATTCTATGATTCTATATCCTGTGTCATCCATGTTAGATTAATAACCAACATTCAAAGGTATAATGGTAAAAACACATTAATTTAACTAAGAACTTCTTATCTATCATAATGAAATCTGTAATTCGTATGGAACTATCATTGACTTCTTAAAATACGAAAATACCTGATTTATAATTGAAGAAATGGTAAGAAGCTGTGACTTTGTCCAGGGTGGCATTTACTAAACTCATTTTGCTGCTTCACAGCCAGAAGATTAGACTGACGCGGCCTTAACACGTGTAGAATGTAGGTACAAAAGCTGCTTCAAAAGCCCTTTTTGGGACTAAAGAAAATTGATGCGTTTGTCCACTCAAATCTTGTAAGCAATTTGGCTACTTTCTCTCTTTGATTCTTCCTGAAAAACATGAATGATAATGCCAGCTTTATTTTGGAATCACTTCAGAAATCTGTGAATTAGAAAGCAGTGTGGAAAAGTTTAGGGAATGTTGTTTTATAAAGTAATACTTTTGAAGTGCGTAAAGTTGGAAATGGCTAAAATATTTTCTATATTATTGTTTTTTTATTACAGGTAAAACAGAGTTCATATCATTTGGATATCAGAATCTTTTTAAACTGCAAGATAGGGTTTTTTTAAAGTGATAGCTTAGTTTCC
The DNA here is from genome assembly GCF_000700745.2 of Antrostomus carolinensis. Taxonomy (NCBI): domain Eukaryota; kingdom Metazoa; phylum Chordata; class Aves; order Caprimulgiformes; family Caprimulgidae; genus Antrostomus; species Antrostomus carolinensis. Next base: position 664 of record NW_010311437.1, read on the forward strand.
TTATTTGGATACCCTTTATAGAGAAAGATTAATGAAAGACCCGCATAGAGCAGAAATAACTATATAAATAATATGTGAATATTTTTGGTATATATCTTTGGTAGAGAAGCAGTATGGATTTGCTGTAGTAACTAGAATACAGAATCTTTCTTCTTGAAAATATTACTTCTTTGTTAGATAATTTTTATAGGGAGTTCATAACTTCTATTTTACCAACCTTAAGATGTTGATCTTTTGTTTTTATTTTATGAATTTGGTCACTGTTGACTTACATGCTATAGCTGTAAGTAAACTGTAAATCCATTTTCATTCAACTGCTTTTTCTAATGAATGTTTGATTCGCTGATTCACGTATTACTATTAGTAATTTTATGCCAAAGGGAAAAAACGTGACTTATCCAGTAACAATTCTCCTTAAGGGTGTTCTGTACACATTTTAGGGAGGAGGAAATGTGAACATTTTCAGTATCGTGTACTGTGCATACCCTTGTGCTGCCTGTTTTGAGAGCATGTAAGGAAGAATGTTGCCAGCTATTTTTAGCTTTCTATGCTGCCCGAATCTTGAGTCTAAGAACATGCACATATGGTAATTTGAAAGTACTGTGTTTATATTAAGTATATTAGTATCTCTTCAAGTGGGCTGGCTTCCTTTTTAGGGCTAGAATTGGTACAGTCAAGCAGCCATCTAATCTTTGCATAATTAGCCAAGGTCCATTTTTATATTGAGTACTTGATATTTATTGTAAACATATTTATAACTGTTTTCCTTTTCTGTTGTGTTTTGGTCTTGTCTGAGAAGAGTGTGACTGCACTGAATCCTGGGGTGGTTGCATCATGGAGGAAACAGGGTATGTCATAACTATCAGTAATTGAGGCCTCTGGAATGAGTTCACAGTTTACATTATAACATCAATATTTATGTATTGGCTTTTGTCCATGTGCTTTAGTACTAATAAATGAAAAACTAGAAGCAGTTGGAACAACCCAAACATATAGATCAATTATTTTAATTTTCAGCAATTCATTCCCTTTGCTATTAACATTTTAGGACATTATTAATAAATCTTATATTTTTAAGTGCAATGCAGTGTATTCACTAATGCTTTGCTAAACTTACAATCATTGAAAAGTAAAGAATGTACATTTTTCATTAAATAAATCTAGTTATACCTATTACATACAGCTGAAAAAGTATTATAATCCTGTTTTCATAAGTGATATTTCTATTTTCCTCCTAAATTTTAATTATTTTTCCCCAACTCCTTCAAAATTATAATTTTGAGTAAACAGATCTCTCTGCTTTGGTTTCAGTGAATAAAAGTAGAAACCTGAAGCTTTCAGCAAGAGCTTTCAATCCTTAGCTAAATGTTCAGTGAAGTCTGAAATGAAAGCACATCTATCTAGGAGGAAACCAGGTTTGATTGCCCTCTACACTCATCCATTGCCAAAGTTTCTTTTCTTTGTGTTGTAAGCAATTGATTAGAAAAGGACAGCTTCTGAAGCATAGGTTTTTGAGTCTTATAAATCAGTTCCTGTTAGAATTCTTGCGCACTGTGGAAACAACAGAACAACAATTACAAAAATCCTGGAGAAAATTAGTTATAAAAAAGACAGTAGGAGCTTAGTTTCTTCATATGGTATTTGCGCGAGAGTGGTGAGACACTGGAACAGGTTGCCCAGAGAAGTGGTGGATGCCCCCACCCCAGAAGTGTTCAAGGCCAGGTTGGATGAGGCTTTGAGCAACTTGGTCTAGTGGAAGGCATGCCTGCTGATGGCAGGGGGGGCTGGAACTAGGTGATCTTAAGGTCCCTTCCAACCCAACTATGACTTGGAAATTGGTTCTTTAGTAGAATTACTGTGTGCCTTTCCTGTAAACTTGTAATTGCCAGCCACTGTATGAATGCAACAGAAGATTATTTGGTAAGTTTGCTTCTGGAATCCAAAGTAAGGCATTGATCAGAACAGATACTAGCTTCCTTCCTATGGTGAACTCATTGTGGAACAAACCTCTTCTGTCGATAAGGTAACAGTTAAAAAGAAAAAAAAAAGCCAGGAGCAGATGATGGTCACCCAGAAGCTGAAAAAGGACTGACTTACGACATGAATGAATAATTAGCTGCAGTGTAAAGCCTTTTCACTTAACTCCATGAGTGCCAGAAGACTATTTTTTTTATGTAGAATAATTCATTGGAGGAATGTCAGCTCAGTAGCAGTGAGCTGCTAGGAAAGGAATGGAGACCCTCCTTATGGCATGGTTACCCCTATCTTTAACAATGCGAATAGTGCTCATTCCTGGATCTCTAAACATGGCTAATAAAAATATCAGACAGTTTCTGTGTGAGAAATTCCTCATAAAGTAATGGGAAAAAGATGGAGCTAAGGAAATATGAGAGAGGTCTGTAACATCACAAACAACATAGCAAATGATTACTATTTCTTCCAGTGTAAGAAATAGAGAGACAAGAAGTGGGACTAGCAAATAGGTGACAGGAAAAGCCGGAAAAGTATTCTGCAAATAGTAGTACAGTTCTCTGTTCTCTAGTCTTCCTCTTCTCAGGGCCAAAATCAGAGATGGGATTTGGGTAAAGTGGATTTTTAGTCCGACTCTGTACAGCTGCTCTTATAGCTACAACTACTTTTACTTTAAAAATTAACCTTATTATCAAGTTCAGATTAATTGAAGAGTTTTAAAACCCTGGCATGAAATCAAGGATCTGGAATGTAATGCATCTTTTAAACTGAAGCTGCAGGAAAAACAAACCAAAAAGAACACTGAATTATGCATGCAGTAGAGAGGGTGCATAGCAGCTATTATGATAATGTGGCTTCACATTATTAAGAAGATTAGAAGACTACAGTTTCATGTACCATAGATCCATATAATAGAAATATAAACATGCAAAATGTTTAAAAACTTCTGTTCTGATTTTACTGTTTGAGAATAAGACTGAGCTGACATAGTGTTGCATACAGTGGTTGTAAGAAACTGGGATTTACAGTGTTAAAAAAATGTTGTGACCCCTCCACATCCTTCCAGTAACTGTTGGTGTTTCAAGGCATTTACTCAGCTAATTCTTTGCCGTTTTAGGGTATACCATTCCAGGAAATTCTCCAAATGCAGCATTGCAGAATACAAAGAATTTTTACTTCGTGGAGGAGGTGCCTGTCTTTTCAACAGGCCAACAAAGGTACTAAATATACTAAATATAGTTGATAGTCAGCACCTCTCCTAAACATTGTAATGTAAATGTCTTAATTTCACTAACACGCATCTGTTCTCAAATTTATTCAAATGTCATGTGGATATTTTCTTGAGGTTGCTGGTAACTAGCTGACTGTTCATTCCCGTAACATTTAAAAATAATCTTAAGTGCAGTGCAACTTGTTTTCCATCAATTCTTCATGCTCAAACAATGATAGATATTGCAGTTGATTTTTCACAGCTAAATACATCCCCATTCAGCATAAATGCACTACTTATTAAGCTGGAAACAATGCAAAATAAATCTAGAAGTGAGATCGTAGTGCATACTCCACATACACTCAATTCTTGGACTTTTTGGCTGAGGTAGTTAAAAAGAATGATAATTATCACACTAGGAATTAGAGAACAATAGCTTACTTCATCTAGACAGTAGCAACTTGTGGTTATTCTCAAAGTTAACTTCATTTAATTTAATTCCAGATGTACATCTAGCAAACTCTGTAATTTATAACTGTTTCTTTGTACCATCCATTGCTTTTTCCACCTAAAAACCTATCAAGGTCATAATTTTTTCTAAGGCAATATTAGTATGACATCCTTCTGAAGCTGAGTAGTATAAAAATATTCCATGTGGCTCTTTTTGCAAAGTAAGATCAAACCAAAATATTAATATTCTACTTAATCATGGTGTCAAATGTGCTGTCCTTGTAGAATTTAATACCACATGAGACTATCAGGCTGTTCTGTTTACTGTACTGTAGACCACCGCCTTCCAGAATTAAGTAAAAAAATTTTGCTTGTTAGTGTTTTTTTTAATCTTTTCCCAGAGTAACAGTCTTTGCTTATAGAATAAGAATGTAAGAATTCTTACAGAAAAGAGTAAGTAGGGAGAAAGAAGAACACAGCTTCATTTTTTTATGATGGTCGTCTAGCAAGGTCATATGCACAAATTGTCAAGTTGCCTGTATACAGAATAAAAATATAGTTTACTTTTGTGAAAATGCTCCCAGGAGATTGGTTGAATTATCCTTATATGTTATCTCTGTCACTGTTTCACAGCTTTGAATTTAAAAGTACTTTGGGGGGGTGGGAATCAAACAATGTTTTGAGTCATTATTTGGAGGTAAAGTGGAAAATGGCGTGTTTAATCTTTAGGTAAATAACACATAGTTGTGTTCAGGAGTCACCATGGTGTCATTTTGAATTATAACCTTGTAGTTACGCTCTGATATGTATATGAACATTTGATGCTTCCTGATTATGCTGTATGAAATTTGTGTGTGTTCTGTTCTTTTCTTGCATTTGCCTGCTCGACACTTTGTTTTCTTATGAGCTACAGGTCAGATAACCAGGTCTGTTTGATGGAGATCTGAATTTCAGCTTCAGAATAAGAGATCTTGCTGTTTCCACTAAAGCATAGTACTAACTCTGACTTATAGAGGGGAAAAAAAAAAAGAAATTTCAGGTTTTTTAAATCATGTTGACATTGCTAGTGAAGAAGAGTACATATGGATTTTGCTTCAGTGTAGTTTTGCTTCTGGCACTCAAAATTGTAGGTGTTATTGATTACCTATGTAGTTTATGCAACAAAAGAAAAATGTTTTCTTCCTTTTGATTAGGCATTATGATTCCTTCCCCCCTGCCACAAAGTACCAAAGAAGAATTCCATCCAAGCTTATAAATAATTTGTATTGTATTATGTTATGCTTCATATCGTGGTGATCCTCAGTAGCTGTATTGCTGCTAAGCCCATAGAGAAAGAACATGTTTGCTCACAGATTTCACCCTCATCTAGCTGTAGATTTATCTGTTCTCATTTTAACTTGTTAACTTTTAACTTCTCTTTTCAACTGTGTTTTAGTGATGAATGTATTTCTGTTGCTAATATCCCAGTTAAATTAGAGATTTTTGATACTCTTCTAGGATTTTAAAACAGAATTATTCTATTGAAAACAGACAAGGCTTTTGCAAATTTATTTCTTTGACAAGACTGAAAAATATCTTAATCACATTTAATCCAAATTATGATATGTGAAATGAGTATAGAATCTATATTATCCTGAACTGTAGAATTTATCTGATCCTAGGAGTAAATGCTGAGCACTATATATATATGGTTGTGTTATTCTAACTTACTTATAAGGCACAAAGAACTTCCTTTTTGCAGTGTTTCTTAATGTTTATTATTTTCATGCACAAACATGTGACACTGGAACAGACAGTAGATAATTGTATGAGAAAGTATGGGTACCTGAGTAGATTGAGTGCACCCTCAGCAAGTTTGCTGA